>NW_028324307.1:6012500-6178750 GCF_058129835.1 Hydra viridissima | reverse complement strand
AAAATAATTTGTTACTTCCAGATGTGAGAATATAGTTTTATCGCAATAGA
The DNA here is from genome assembly GCF_058129835.1 of Hydra viridissima. Lineage (NCBI taxonomy): Eukaryota > Metazoa > Cnidaria > Hydrozoa > Anthoathecata > Hydridae > Hydra > Hydra viridissima. Next base: position 6,178,700 of record NW_028324307.1, on the reverse strand, counting down.
TACAGAAAGCTGTTACAGTATTCTAAAGAAGAGGATACTTTATTTGTTTTAGTAACATTGAGTCTCTCTGTAACAAAATGGGTGGGGAAAAGAACTCCAATTGGAAACGCAGTTGAAAGCTAAGTTTGAAGTGCATTCTTTTAAAAAAGTTTTCATGCCCTTGGTTTTTGGAACACTTTTTTTCACTTTTTATTTTTCTTTCTAGTATTTAAAAGTTTTGGTGAAAAATTGATAAAAAAATTTCATTAAAGAAATATTCATGTTTCAAAAAAAAAAGAAGTTCAAAATTTTTTCAGAACAATGTTGAAGAAACCAAAAAATTATTCTTGGCAAAAAACTTGTAAAATTCATATGTATAAGATTATACAAATCTTTCAATAAACCTTAACAATTGCATAAGCAGTGGATATATTCTCTGAAAATGAATATCTTGATCATATGAAGATAAAATTTTTAGGAAAAAACTTTTACTTATAAGCCATTCAATCAAAGGGAACTAATGAAATTAACTCAGAGGATCAAAAGTTCAAATACTTTGACAGATAAAGTTTGTGTGGAAAGACTCACTAAAAATTTATAAAAACTTTCTCATAGAAAATTATTTTCTTTTAGAAAATTTTAGGTTTATAATGTACTTTCTTTTGAAACTTCATAACAAAGTACTTCAAAAATTATAATTTAAAAAGAAGAAAAAAATCTCACTTGGTGGTAATAACCAGTAAAATTGTCTTAAAGCTTTCTTTGCAGATTGTGAATCCACAATCATCCCTTTAAATGGAAATACTTTCACCAGTTTTTTGCATTGTGAAATATCTTCTATGGCCTTAAGGGTTACCTCTTTAAATCTAAGAGAACAAAATTAAATAAAAGTTGACAGAAAAAATGACAGAAACCAGTTTACCTATTCTCATGGTGCTATGAAAAAACTAATCTAAGTGTTACCAGCTCTAATTTAAATATTACTTAATATTCCTTAAATCGCTTCTAAAGCACTAACTTGAGTGAGAGGCAGCAGAAACATGCCTTCTTAACTTTCTGCAATTTAGAAATAGTTTGAAATGGTGATGAGCAATGTTAAGTGACAAAATTAAAATCAAAGTTGATTGCCTAAAAACTAAACCTTTTTACTCAGAAAGCCAACCAAAAAATAAAATACCTACTGCATCATAAAATGTACTAAGGAAAGAAATGGGTCATTTAGCATACAATTGCACATAGATGCAATTTATAAATATTGAAATCCTTTAACAAGCTTGAGCTATCACTTGATTTACTACAAAAAGAATGTCTTTTGACTATATTTCAAAAAGATAACATGGCTAAAAGCAAAAAATTTGGCTACGATATCTAAAAGGAAGTAGTTGTCAGCTTTTGGTAGTCTGTATCAGTGCTACAGACTGACCATTTACAACCACTTCCTTTTAAGCAGGAGAAGTATAACTTTAGTTTTTATTGATTGATAACTTTTGAAATAGTGATAAATTTGTAAATTTCAAACCAAATATTTAAAACTATTTTTAAATTTATATGCAGCATCACATGTTATAGCTTTATCTTAAAGCTTCAAACATGTGTATATGTATGAGCTCCTCTGTGTATTGATGGTTGATTGGTTGAGTTCAAATATTTTTAAAACTGTTGCAGCAGTATAGCAATTTATAATTTTCGCTTGAGTAATTGAGGAATTACTGTAATATATTAAGCTAGAATCCCAATCAGAGAGCATTAAAACTGTCAAACCAAGGTAGAGAAGACATTTGAGGAATGGGATTGTCTCAAGAAGAACAAAACACAAGCTTCACCAACCAACTCACAAGAAGGTTGGCTTTTATTTCCAAACTTGAGGATCTTTTTGATGTCATTCACACCAATACTCTGAACATGAAATCAATTTTAGCAAGAAGATAATGATATCCTATTAGTACAGTGAGAAAAAGGAATAAGAATACATATTACTTTTTTTAACATAATGTTCAGCAATTTTAGAAATGTTTTAAATGCTTATTAAAAACTTACTTCTTTTCAATGCCAGGAATAGACTAAAAAAGAACGTTAAAAGAATAAAGTTAAGAAAAGATCATCACTACATTACAATTTTTACTTTTTTATTTGATGAGGAAAATCATAAAAATTTTTGTAATATTTTGCATAAAAACTCCAATTGGCAGTTGTAACAATTTCATACTGGTTTTATAGAACTATTAATTATAGAGCTGAAATTTTGTTTAAAGAAATTAAAAAAATTTGTTATAGAACTAAATTTTTGTAAATAGAATAACTCTTTCCTCTAATAAAATAACAAATCTTTTTTTCCCATAAACCAACAATAAAAATTACTTCTAATATTGCCACTGGATCTTCACAATCAATTGCATAGGAGATTATGTCTTGCATTTTTAAAAGTTGACTATGATTTGTAGATAAAACTTCTAAATTTGTATTGAGCATATTTAATGCACCACAGTATTTTGTGTCTATTTCCTCAAGCATTTTTGCACGCTTTTCTTCAATAAGTTCTATTAATTGATCACACTCACGATTTACGTTTGCCTCTGTCATCAAACCAGATTGCTTTAAATGAAATTGTTTAAAAAACTTAAAACTAATCTATACCACAAAATAATTTTTCACAAAATCATTTTTCAAAATGCTTCACTTGCTAATTTTATCCCTTCTTTTACCTCTTTTGTGAACAATTTTTAAGCTTATTGATTTGAATAGGGGTTATGACATGCACCGTTGGCTTTATTTTCTTAGGAAAATCTAGATTCTGACTCAGAGTGTATAAGATCTTAGCTTCAGTTTGAAATTTTACCTTAAAGTGAAGACTTTCCCATAATCCTTTGCCATATTAATCAGGTTCTTACCATAGATGCTAAAAACAACTTGCTCTAAATGTTATGCTTAGGATTTTAACAAACTACTTTTACCATTAATTCAAAAAAAAGATTCGATTTTTAAACCACCACAATTTTAAAATAAACTAATAATACCAAAAATATATTCGCACTTGATTGTTTATTTTTAAGAAAGATTCTGTAAATTGAATTAATTTTAATTTTAATTGAATGATAAAAACCAACCTTCAAATCAAATGCAAACTGTTCAACTTTTTGTATGTTTGTTGTGAGCTCCAATGATTTACTTCGGCAAATATGCAAATTTTCATATAGCTTCTCCTGAATTAAACACAACAATTATGTTTATAAAGCTATAATAAATGAAGATATTAAAGCAATAAACTATTATAGTTTGATAATAGTTTTATAAACAGTTTAAAACTGAACTATTCTTTGCACTCAGGTTTACAAAATAAATTCTAAAAAAACAAACTAGATTTAAATGTACAAATATATATTAAAACTTGTAAAACTTACCACTTCTATGTCACATTTATTAATAGCAAGCTCAGTTTTATGACTTTTATGAGATCCGATTTCTTTGCACAAAAAACAAATGCACACTCCACATTCTGTACATAGTAACTTCTTTTTTTCATCAGTATGAAACTTGCAAACATGATAAAAATCAAAATTGTTTACTTGAGTTGATGTTATCATATGCTTTACTTTGGTTTCATTATTTGCATGAATAGAATCAAAACATTCATTACAGTACTTATACCCAGATTCAAAGCATTTTAATACTGCACTTTCTGACTTTGAGCAAAAATCACAAGTGCCAAAACCTCCTTCTAAAAAGAAGATAAATATATGTACTATATATAAAAATTACTTATTGCACCTGATGGAACATGCTAAAGAAATACAAGATGCATGAGCCTTTTTTTTTCAGCTCTAGTTGTTTATTGTCTTACTTTGTTTTAGCTTTTATATAATACATCAATTTGTCTAACTCATTAGTTAATTAGAATGTGTTGCACTTTTACAATGCTTTTTACTGAGAAAAATCCCTAAACTGTTTTTATTAAGCAGATTTTATATCATTTCTATCATTTTGCACAACTTTTAGCTAATACTAATGAACTTGCATGCCTGGCCACATTTGGGGCTTGTTATAATGTTTTATGTAATAAAAAATGGATTTAAAAAATGTATGTAAAAAAATTAAAAGCAAAATGTTTTTTAAATTTTAACAAAACACAAAATCTTTATAACGGTCAGTGGGAAACCTTAGAAATCTTAGAAACTATGTTAAGCCTACAGATGTGAGACGAGGCTACAGATATGAGACAAGGCTTCAGATGTGAGACGAGGCTCATAAATCACTTAAAAAAGCAACAGCTAACTTAAACCTAAAGGAAGTAAAATCACAAATGAGCAATTAAACCAGCTTTGTTTTTTTTTTAAACTTAGTATTTGTTTTATATTTGTATATAGGTTTTTAGAAAGAAAATTTTTCACCCAGTTCACTTTTTTTTTTACCCTGATTATTACACTACACAGTGGTAAGGATGATATGAAAAAAATGCATGGAATTAAATTATTTTGCCAAGTTTAATGAAAAAATTATAATTATGATAATTAAACCTTTTGATATTGACTTTCTATTGAAATTTACACTAAAGCTTTCAACATAAATTCAAAGAAAAGACCTTATAAGCAATATGCTAATAAAATATGTCAAATATATTAAAGATTTTTAACAATACATAGCTGATTAAAACAAAAATCATAAAAAAGGAATCTTCAAAAACTGTTAAAATTCCGACTTGAAATTATATTTTTTAAGAAAATGGAATTTATACTTGCAAAAAATCACAGATTTTGAGTTTCAGTGATCATTTTTTAGGGATATGCATGCATATGATAGACTTAAAAAATTAAAGCCTTATATTTTGATTTGTTTGTTGTTGGATTTGGTACCACCACAACTAGCAATCTTACAAGAATTTCATTTCAAAATTTTGCTCAGATTTGTGGAGTACCTAAGATTCACAGCTCAGCTTTGTGGAGTACCTAAGATTCTTAGGTTTCAATTGATTGTCTTTTTTGAACAATGCACAGGTTTTTTTAATATTTATTCCTGGACAATGTTAAGTATGATGCTAATTGCGAACATGTTAATTTTGGCTGTTATTGCATTTGAAATGCATAAGTTGTAAAGTTAATTTGTTTTTTTACAAAGTTTCTTACCACAGTGCACTGATTTACCCTGATTTTACATTTTTTTTTGTTCTTTACCACGGATTTTTTTTTCAAGTTTTTCATCTTACTCGGCGCGGGAGTTTTGACTTTAAAAAAACTCCGGTTGTCATTTTAGGTATTTGACAAAAGATTTAAAACTGTGATAAGATTTTAAGCAAAAAATTTAACCACGAAAACATTTATTCAGTTTTAAAAACGCATTTTCTAAACATTTTTCAGAATTCATTTTCTCGACTTTAGACTCCATCCCTCTCTTTTAAGGAGTCCACCGTGTGGATCCTCCAAGAGTTGCTTTCAAGAAAAACAAAATGCTTCTGGACTACATTCAGGTCTAGGAGTTCATACTGAAAATAATGTAATGAAAAAAAAATTTCTAAATAATTTTACTTTATAAATTTACTTCTCGTGTTTCACGTTTCCAACCTAAGTTCACTTTTATCTAAAAACGATTATTTTACAAAATTTGCGATCGCTTTACTCCCATGTAATTATTATGTAATAAAATTAAACTAAATGTTTTTGAATCACAAACTAATCTAATATGACTAATCTCCCATGAACACTTGTGGGAGGATTTGAATCGTTGGAAAGAAACATAGAGAAAGCCAACAAACAAACATGATTTTTTTAAGTTGATTAGGCACGCCTTGGAAAAAAAAGCGACACTGATACCCTTATTAACCTTGTGGTTTTAAATGCCGCACCATTGCCTTGCAGCAATTTTTTATGAAGAATGAAACTCACGATCAAGTACTGATTAATTTTTGAAATTTCGAACATCATGAAACTTTTATTTCAACTTACTGATAACATACTGATAACATCGATTTCCACAATTGGACTGAAAGTTTCTCTTTGTCATATCAGACTGAAAGTTTCAGCCTGATTTAACCAATAGAAAAAAGTTTACAAAAAAAAAAGCTAAAATTAAAGCATCATTCCTAAACCTTTGTACGTTACTACATATATTTAAAAAAAGAAATCAAAAGTTACTGGTTGAATTACCATCATTTGTTCTGAGCGAGTCATTAATCATTTTTGATATTACTCCGAACTTCGGAAGACTGTCCACTCCATCCACAAGACAAAATCTTGCATCGCATATTGGACAATAGTACTTTTCATCTTTATCGGCATATCTATTTTTTGTTCCAGAACGTCGGGTAACTTGGTTCAGTTTTAAATAATCCTTAAGACACCTTTTACACACTGCATCACCGCAAGGTAAAAGCACTGGATCATGAAAAATGTTTGTACAAAAGTTGCACTTAAATTCTTCCATAATCCGTAGGAAAAACAGCCCCACTTAATGTTTTTAATGTATGGGCTGATTTACACATGAGTTCAACATTTATCCATTAGATTGACTTGTGTTTTTGAAAGGATTTTATTGATGTGATTTTTTATAAAATGTTGAAAAAATGTGTTTTTTTATTAATAATAAATTAATAATTGAAACAGTGCAGGAGATGATTTTTATAAATCTTTGAGAAGTCGTTTTAATCAATAAGCTTTTAAAATGTTGGTGGTTGAAAAGAAGAAAGAAAAAAGCTTGCGTAGAATTTTTCTTTTATGACTGAAATACTTGCGTCTGAAAAATATCTTACAAAACCATTTCCGTTACCGTAATCTTTTGCCCGAATTTTTAACGTCGCTTCAACTTTTTAGATTCTAATTTAAAACCTTTTTTGTTTTATAAAAATAAGTGTTTAAACATAAAAATCATTTTCTTTAAAAAAAAAAAAAAAAAAAAAAAAAAAAAGCAATAATCGAATGTTCTTGCACAATGACATCAATCGACTATTCTTACTCAAAGTTATTCTTACTCAAAGTTATTCTTACTCAAAGTTATTCTTACTCAAAGTTATTCTTACTCAAAGTTATTCTTACTCAAAGTTATTTACTCTTTGTTGAAATGTTTCTCTAAAAATAAACTTAAACAACATTGGTTCGTTCGTTTTTATTCCAATATAAATTTAAAAGAACTTTTCCTTCCTCTGTTTCGTACAAGCCTGGCATTAACTTTTAAAAGTGTATTAACTGTTAAAAAAAAACATTATTTCTTTAACTGTTACTATTATCATTTATATTGAATCAATTATTGGCATCATCGTTGTCGTCATCCCTGTCGAAGTTGCCATTAATCTCATTAAATTTAGCAACTGCACCGCCAAACTACCTTAAATTATATATAATTTTAAACAAGGATGAAAATATGTTGCAAGGATCAGAAAAGTGTCATATTGCAGAAAGAAGCGTTATTAGAACCCATATTGACCAATCAAGGAGAGCGAATCCAAAATATGAAGGGGTCCTAAAATATACTTTCGTACAACATTTTTTCAGATCAACGTTTTTAATTTCCAATGCTCATGCAGCAATTTGCTCTTTTATATCAATTGCAAACCAAAGGAGTTTTAATGATTTCATAAAGTCCATTTTATGTATGAAAAGTAGGTTTAAGTACAAATGCCAGAGCTGATGAACGTCACCCACTTTTAATAAATAGCTATTTCGCAATAATATTAAACTGGTGTTTTGTATAAATATTACTCTTCAGAATATAGTGCGTTAAAATTTAATAAAATCTCAGATAAATGAACTTGAATGAACAAATAAACATAATTTAACATCAATTAACATAAATCAATTAACATCAATCAACACTTAATTGAACAAATAAGCATAATTTAACATCAATTAACATAAATTAACAAATTGTGAAATAAAACACATTCGCTACTTACAAGAGTGCTTTTTGTGCGTTTTTTAAAATAAAAATTAATCGTTTTAAAAACCTCCTTATCGTTGCTATCCTCATCAAAATGCAGCGTTATAATATTTTGTTTAAATACAGGGTTTCAGTGTTTAATTGAACCTTAAATATTGAACCCTGCATTTTGACGAGAATAGCAATGATGAGTTTTATTTTGCTATGTATTGAATACCAATTAGGGTCGAGCTTCACGAAAGGATGCTCTCTTCTACTCCCTCTTGTTGCTTCCTAAAGTGAAGGAGGGAAAAATTCAGTTTCGTTCATTTTTTATGAATAGTTTTTTTCTAAACGAGCCTCTCAGATTTTTGTAAAGGTTGTTTACATCAATGTCGATTTCTTGACTAAAATTTATCTTGCCACAAACATGAGAATGTTGCAAGGAAAGCATGGAATGGGTGAGAAATGTGCTACCGATAAAAACATTTTTGGGTATTAATCTTACTTACAATCTGAAAAATGTACACTGTACTTTCTTTTCAGCTGGTTACTAAATAAAAATAGTAACTTTTCTCCGTGTTACTTTTTTAAAAGCAGAAATAAATAAACAGATGGTGTTTCTTTAAGCGCTTCATCGAGAGAAAAATTTGTGTGTATGAGGAAAATAGAATGAATTTAATTATTTGAAGAGTATAATGTAAACGGGGCTTTAAAAAAATCCTTTTTTTCTAAAATAGACATTTCTCTAATTCGATTGCGTAACTAATTTCTCAGCTTGAAAAAGAGGCCAGTGAGGACAAAAATGTAAACAGATAAAAACTCTTTCTCAAAATTATAAAATTAAAAACATAATTTCGCTCCAAAAGATGTCTCATTCCAACTAAAGCATTTTCAGACCAAACGAAGAGAAAAAAGGTGGAAGAGGGATGTATTGCTGTATTCCAATGTGCGGAAGTTCGTTTTATAATAACAATATGGAAAAGACTAACATTGCTCTATTTTCTTTCCCAATTAAGAAAAAAAAATTTGATGTTTACAGAGCTTGGTGTAGCGAAATATTTAAATATAAACGTAAAGGAGGTGCTGATAAATTTGAAATAATGAAACACACGAAAGTGTGTGAATTTCACTATAGGCATGAGGAAATAAAAGTTAGTTAGGATGCGGTAAAAAAAACTTTAAAATCAGGGAATGACGTTCCTAGCATTTTTTCATTCAAGACACCACAAGATAAGTTACTTAGAAAATCTCCATGCAAAAAGTTAAAATATCCAGAGTTTACAACTAATATTGATACTGAAACTCATACAATAATCGATTCTACCAAAAACTTACATTGTGAAAATTGTAAACTTTTATCATCCGAAAAAACAATCATAGAAAAAAAAATAGAAGTATGTCATGAAAGTTACAGAAGCTTGAAGAATATAAAACTTTAAAAATAATAAACCACCAGCTAAAAAATAATATTTTTAGCTACCAAAATTTTGAAAAAGAAAAAATAATTTGCCGCTATTTGTTTACATTTTTGTCCTTACTGACCTCTTTTTCAAGCTGAGAAATTAGTTGCGCAATCGAATTAGAGAAATGTCTATTTAATATGAACATCTTTCTCGCTTTTAATAGCAACTACTTTAAGAAATTTTAGACGGAGGTTCAGCCTCATTCCTCCATATTTCATATTTTCATGGTATTTATTAGAAAGTCGTTGAACTTAGTAGCCTGTTGATGAATAAAGCCTTGGTTTGGTTGTTGCATGTTATTTCTGATAAATTTTATATTAAAAAAAATGATGTCAATTTTTCATTTCTTTTCCTTATTGAAAAGATGATGTATAAAAATCTTTTGAAAGATTTTCACTGGTGTTTAACAATAATACCGTAAATCTGAAAGCGAAACATATATTTACAAACATATATTTATAAACATATATTTATAAACATATATTTATAAACGTATACTTATAAACATTTTTTAACTGTTTTTACTTTTTTTCATTAACTAGTAAAAAAAAATTTTTTGGTTAATCAAAAGAATTAACCAATCATCTTTGAAGTAACTGAATAATTATTTTGAATTCATTAGCAATCTATAATTTGATTAGTTGGATGTATTAAAATAATTATTGAAATAATCTTTTTATTATTAAAGTATAAAAGTGGAATCATAACTGGGTGTTGTATGTGAGTGTCGCCCCCCCTCATTTAAAATCCTAGATATGCAACAAAATGATAATAAAAATGAAAGTAACTTATATAGAAGATTTATTTCAGTTTTTTCCAGAGGCTTAAAAACCAAACTCTTTGTTGCAATCACAGAACTGCTGTTCAAACTCCGCTGGAGTTCTTTTGAACAAATAAACGTTTAAGCTCAAAAAAAATCCGTTCCAACTAAAATATTTTGAGTTTTATAATTTTACATAGCTTTAATTTATTGTCATTATGATTTATAAAATTTAGCAATAGAATCACCATCTATTGGTAATTTTTGTCCTTAATCCGAAAATACCCCCACCCCCACCCCGAAATTGTCGATAGATTAGCATCATATTGTTGTTAGGCAAAATTATTTAAAGTTCATCAAAAAAAAAAAGGATAAGATAAATAATAACAGAATTAATAGAAAAAATGAAGAAACTGTAGACTAAATTTTGTTAAAATCTTTTTTATGTATAAGTAACGCTTAAATACTTCTTGTTTGCGAGATTATGAATATTGCGTGTATCACGTGTATTATCAGTATAACGGTCAAAAAACGTAGCATTATGACGATATTGAACAATTTCATTTTTTGAAATGTAACCTGTTTGGCATTTTATTTGTTCAGCTTCCATTTATTTACCCTTTGTTTCAAAATGTTTGTTTATATTTAGCAAACTTGTTTTTTCCCGGCCGGGTATAAAAGTTTGGAATCCAATTAGGATCTGCCATTCAAGTGTTCCAGCTACATTAAACGGGATAAGGTAAGATATTACTCTGAGTCACTTTTTTGGATGCTTATAGATGTTTGATGATATTATAGTAAATAGAACAACAGCAAACTAATGAATAAATTGTTGTAGTAGATAGAACAACGGCAACTAATGAAAAAGTGGTGAAAAAATCAGATGAAAAATTAGCGGTGTTATCGCTAATTAAACCTAAATAACCATAAATTACATTTTTTTACGTTTCTTTTTAGATGAAATCAATTCTTTTCGTTTTTGTTTCGCTTCTCCTGGTAAACACAGGATCAGCTGATAGTCTAGTAAAAATACCAAAAGTTTGCGAAGACGTGTTACCAGCTGATGTAAGTTGCGAACCGTTTACGAATTACATATATTAGCTACAATTTTAATTTGCTATTCTTGATTACTGATTGTTCTGCTTTTAACTATTGGTCCATTAGTTTGCCATAAGTATTGCAGTGCTAGATAGGATGGTAAAGAAATTAGGCATTATTACATTTAGACTTGTACCAAACTCCGAGATATCGCTGCTAAATTCCACGAGCATGTTGGAATAGTTAACGAAGCGATTGTCGACGCCTTCAACCATCACGTGACTAAAACCGCAGAAGTCCTCGCCTACGTGAAAGAATACCTTGTAGACAAAGCTCAGAACTTTGTGTGCAAAGAAGTTCTCTCAGATGACGTAAGTAATGGTTTTAAACTTCTTTTAGCAAATGTGAAATTATAAGGACAAAAAATGGGTGAAACTTTGACTTATAGCTTTTTAAAAAAAAAGCTTTTGAAAATGAGTTTTCTCATTCTCAAACTACATCAGTACTTCATGAAAAAAAAAGACTTTTTCTCAATACGGCACACTTTTTTTAAAGAGCTGCGACAAGATCAAAGACTTTGCCGCTGCCGCCCATCTTCAAGTCTCTGAGGTCAGCCGAGCTGTTCGTGAAGCAATTGTTAATGGAGCTCAAAACGCTAAAGATTTATATGACAATGCCATTTCTTACTTGACCAACCTGATTACTTGCGAAAATGTTCTTGGAGACAAAGTGAGACTATTTTTAAAGCATCACTTTTTTTTAAATGCATCACTTGTAAACTATATTGAAACTGTACTTGTAACTATATTGAACTTGTAAACTTTTATTGTAACTGTACTTGTAAACTGTTGAAACTTCTGTGGTCCTTTTTTACATCATTGTTTTTGTTTTTTTTTTCAAATTTAGACTTGCGACATGCTCGATAGAGTTGCTGCCACATTCCATGAAAACAGAAAAATGGTGAGAGATGCTGTTGTTCTTGCAATTAAAAACCATCTGAAACAAACGCAAGAGGTTCTCCAGTTTGTCAAAGACACTCTTGTCACCAAAGTCACCGCTTTCAATTGTACTGATGTACTATCACAGAGTGTAAGAATTTTTTTTAAACAATTAAAAACTTAACAGGGAAAAAAACACAAAACAAAGAGATTTCTAATTTTCTTATTAGATTTTCATCATTTGCCTCTTTACAATGATCATTGTTTTTATAGCTCTGTAGTCAAATCTTTTCAATTGGTAAAAATCTGAAATTAAAAACAAGCGAGATTCAACTGGCCCTTTTAGAGGCAATTGTTAACGGTGCAACAAAAGCTCAAGATATATTTCATCAAACCCTTGGTTTCCTCTTGAACGATGTCAAAAATTTAACTTGTAAAGACCTTGTTTCCTCAGATGTAAGAATAATAACTTTTTTATACATTTAATTTGTGTACTTAAAGGAGCGAAAGTGGTTTTAAAATTCAGCGAAAATTAATTCAACAAATAAAAAACTTAAACAAGTAAAAAAGTAAAACCGTAAAAATTTGCACCGGAAATTTTCATTTAAAAAAACTTTGCAAATTTTCATGTTGTGTTGCTTATTTATGAACGCAAAGTATTGCGTTTACAAATAAGCACGCTTAAAATGCATTTCACTATATAATTTGATATTTGTCATTACGTTCTTTCTTTGAATTAGATTTGCGATAAAGTCAACGACTTAGCCAAAAAGTTTCATATGACTGCTAAAGAAACCACCCAAGCGATAAAAGAAGCCATCATCGAAGGTTTTTTTGAATAATTGTTTTAGTGAAAGAAAAAACCAAAATTAAATTTTATGTCAGCATTTTTAGCTACATTAACATCAATTTTATGTCAGCATTTTTAGCTACATTAACATCAATTTTATGTCAGCATTTTTAGCTACATTAACATTAATTTACAAAATTTTTTAGAGCAGCAAAGATTAAATTTGTTTTTTTGTTTTCAGGCGCAAGCAATGCGAAAGATATATACGAGAAATCCGTCGAATATCTGAAAGCCCAATTTTCTTGCGTTCGAGTATTTCAGGCTACTGTATGTACTTCATTTAAATCATTTTTAAAGTTCGCTTAGCAAAACGAACCGGCTGGCGATTTATTCGATTAACTTTGATTTAGGTGTGTGACAAAATTCAAAAAATCGCCGATAAGTTTACTGTTCCTTTGGTACAAGTCAACAACTTCATCCGTAATGCCGTTGCAAATGGTATTAGTTCCGCCGTTGAACTTTATAAAGCAGCTGTAAGATTTATTGTAGAAAAATGGAACAACGTTACCGGAGACAAGAGCACCTATAAGAGAAGCATAGGTAATACGTTACATGATAAATAAGTTACCCGATAATTTTATATTTTTACTATTAAAAAAGAGTATATACTACCAGTATCTTCTTCCTTTAGATCAAGAATATATTAATGCTAAAGTAATTGAAGCTATTGAAATGTATTTGGATGCTACTAACGACAGTTTTTAACGTCATTGTCGGCGTCAATAAGATGTAACTTTTTAAAAAACAATATTTTCTTGCTTTCTGCTGTCTGAAGTTTTTATTGTCTGAAGTTGAATAAATTGCTACCTTTTTTAAGATCAAGTTAAAATACTCAAATTCTTCACAAAATTTCACATCATTCTAAAAAAGGAGCTAAATTTTCCTATTTATTGACGTAAGGAATCGACGGAATGTTGAAAATCTAAAATATCTTTATTTGCAAATGTAACGTGCGAATAATCCAACTAAAAACGCAAAACATTTTAGAATTTAAAGGATTTCGTAAATTTCATAAGGACTTTACACTTTGTTATTCAGATGGACACGTTCTTCCAATTATTTTAAAGCAGTATCAAAAATGTAAAAAGCCCCGTGTTCTCGGCTGAGATTTCTTATAATGCGATTACTCTATGATTACCTTGCACATAATGAGAGCACCAATAGCATTTGGTTGGATTTGTAGTTAAATTTTTGTCAACAAAAACTTTCTGGCGCTTTTTTTTTTCATGACATTATCAGGACAAAAATGGTGAACTAGTGAACTAAGGCAAAAAAAAAAATTGGTTTATGATGATTTGGTTTGCTGATGTTTGTAAAAAAAACTTAATAAATAAAAAATTGCTATGAACTGGAAAAAAAGAGAAAGGAAATTTATGCACCGAGAATGTTTACTATATTCTGAAAGGGAGGTTAAAAAATCAAGACAATATTCTGAAGGGAGGTTAAAACATCAAGAGGGATTAATAGGAGGTACATCTTATTTAATCAGGCTACAATGGCACTCGCGTTGTACTCAACATCAACTGTTCGTTATGTTGAAAAAATGTTTGTATTAAGTTGAGAGCACGATTTTCTTTTATTTTTGTAAAACATGTCCAGCCCAACTTATTGCTCTAATACTGTCATAGGAGGGGCAAAAATTCCTTTGTGTTTGCTATATTTTTAAATACGGAAGAATTTTATTGCGCGCCACGAAAAATAGTTTCGCGCCATAAAAGATAAAAATTTTGCCGAAGTAGATTTAAAACGTCAGACAAAACAGTTTAAAACGTCAAACAAAACAAAAAAATATTAAAAACAAAAAACAAATCTCCGCATTTTAACAATATAAACTTTTACAGACCCATCTTAAGCAATGTATGCACTTATCAACGTTGATCTCTGTGCAGGAAGAAGCTTAGGTTTTTTTTAGTAACAGTAGCTTGACAGCTTTTTATTTTACATACACAACATATGTCATTTTAATTGCCTGCTTAAACTCATTTAAAGATGCTATACTCACAATTACGACCCAACGCTTTATTTAACTCAGTTTCATAAAGCACAGGACAGTAATACGCATTTAGTAACTTCATATGTACAGATGTGGATAAATTTTTTTAACGATTTGAGAGACAGTTGATTGATTCTCGAAAGAAAATTTTAAACCGGACTTTTCCTTTTCAAATATTTAGTTTTCTATGAAAAGACATATAAAAAAAAAGCACGTGGAAGGATGTTGGGGTCATCGCAGATAATTCATTTATAAAGGTATCTTGAAGGGGTCATCCCAAAAAGTTCAGTTTAAGAAATCACAAAATTTGCTTCAAAGAAGCAAATAAATAGAAAGATAAACAAACATACAAAAAAAAAGCAACGATTACCAAACTTCGATATTAAACGTTTGATGCAACAGAAACAAGGGAGCAATCTTCCCTTTAAAATATTTACCTAGAAGTCATACATTACTAATGATGCATGACTTCTTCCCGTTAATAAAAGATAACGAATTTTTAAGTAGCATAGGCGTGTAAACGGAAAAATCCGCCCATATATTTGGAATTATTGTCTTAATGTTAAGTTATTAATATGATTTCCCTTTAATAACGTTCTAATCGTCATGTTATAATGTAGTATATTTATAGAAAAATGCATAAATTATAATAATGAATTATAATAATTTACTAAATTTTTTCATTCGGTTTTAGTAAGTTTTCTTATCAACTTTCATTAAGTTGATTTAAAGAAAACTTTGTTTTTTAAGTAAGGTGCTTTACGAGCAACAATCTACATTTGTTTCAATGATTTTCTTCTCGATCAAAGCTATAAAATCTTATTTACAAAAAAAAAAAAAAAAAAAAATCAAAAAAAAGGACGCCAATCGTTCACCAGTTAAAATTTATTTGCCTCAAGCATGTATGAAATGGTAATTTAGTCTTACGAAAGTCTGCGAATGTTGCACTTGTGTAAATAGCAGCGGTCTCATTGGAAATCTGAATGTTAAACAAATAGAACGTTCCAGTAATTTTTGTAAAAAGCAGAGATGAGTGAAATCCTTATTTTTTAGAGAAGAATGCCTGAAGAGCGCTGAGTTTGCTGAAACGACTGTTAGGTAATTAGTCGCCTTTAACGTCATATTGAATTTTCATTTGAACGTAGTCGGCAATAAATTTTTATTGTTACTTTATTCAGTGAGACTATTATGACAATGAATTAGCGGAAACATGGACGCCGACTACTTGCTTCTCATTTTTCTTATATGAATAATAAACGATAATTATGCTTGTCTGCATTTAATATAAAATAGTCATATGCTAATTTATGCAAGTAATACATATATAAGTGTATCTTCTCTCAAATATGTGGGTTGTAAAAAAATTTGCAAAGATTTAAACTGCATAGTTCTCCTTTTTAGTACAGACCTAATAAGAATAAAAACATGGTTTTAAAAAGCACATTTAGCTATCTACTATTGAATACAATCCTGAGTTGGCAACTTGTATCATTAAACCCTTTTGGTGATAACGAGCATTATTCTTCAGAACTTGTCAATAAAGACCAAGTTGAGGCTATTAAGTCAGAAATTCTACAAAGTTTGGGTTTTAATGCGCCGCCGCCGGATGTTGAGTTTTTATCCAAGCAAACAATACCGGAAGCCGTAATTTCAAACATGTTTTACGGGGTTGCTCATCAAAACTTGGTTTATGACGAACTGGAAAGTAAAGAACAAGTAGTTGTGACCAAAATTGGTATAATTTTTCATTTTTAGTTTTCATTAACTTTTTTTGAACAATTTCAGCTATTAAATCTACTGAGAGTCATTTTTTTTTTTTTTCTTTCTAAGAATGTTGCCTATCAGCAATGTTAAAAGTTTAGTTATTTTTTAAAAATATATTTTTAAAAAATGCTTATGGGTTTTTCTTGTAAAGCATTTACATGGGAAATTTTTTAAAATTCTGAGGGGTCAGATTGAAAAGTTTTACTTCATTCATTCGAAATGGGTAAAATGTTCATGTAAACCATGACCTTTGACATTTTTTATTTTTTGACTTCTCAATTCAATTTTCCTATTATTAGTTGTATTATTATCAAAAATGAGGAAAGTAATTAATCTTATGTGAGCTCGGAGGTACGATTTAATTTAGACTGACCCTAAAACTCTCAGTATATGATTGTAAACAGCCCGATTCGCTAGCGTTAGCATGTAACTAATCCCTATAATTACTCTCATAAACAATTATCATGTTGATTGCACTAAGAAACATCTTGTTTATTACATTCAAAAATACAAATTTTCGTGTTAATTTCATTAAAAAATATTAATTTTACTTTTTACTTTTTAAGTATATAAAAGTTTCTCATGAAAAATTTTAAAAAGCTTTTAAACGCGGCAAACTGTTAATGACATTTAAACAAGCAGAAATACTTAACACATTTTTGATAAACTTCATATTGTTATCAATTTTCATTATCAGTTTCTCTAATATTATTTATTAAGAGCAATTTTATTTATTTTATTTTAGCGGCTAGTGAGAGGGCATTGAAATTTACATG
The DNA here is from genome assembly GCF_058129835.1 of Hydra viridissima. Lineage (NCBI taxonomy): Eukaryota > Metazoa > Cnidaria > Hydrozoa > Anthoathecata > Hydridae > Hydra > Hydra viridissima. The sequence continues at coordinate 6,161,297 of NW_028324307.1, read as the reverse complement.
ACCATTCACGAATGCTAGATCTATATATTTGTAATTTTACAGCTAGAATATCAATATTCTAATAGTAAAATTAATTCAAAAGTTTTTATACTGTATGTTCTAATCTGAGACTTTTTGTTTAGTAAAAGAGAGGACTTGTCGCCACAGCCATTGCGTTTTCTTAAGATTTTTACAAATATTTCCTGACAACGATGTCTTATCAATAAAAATCTGGTTTAAAAACCAACCAATCGTAACCTCCAAGTTGTCATCAATATCCGTATTCAACTTAAATACAAATAAAAGGGATTCGAGTAAAGTTGTTTTAAACAACACTTTGCAACCAGCATGGCAAAGTGCAGAATTGAAAGAACTAGATACAATCAAGATTAACAATGACGGACAACCCTACATCGATGCCTACTTCAAAGTGGAATGCAACAACTGTAAACTATCTCTCTCCCCGCAAAACCAACCATTCATAGTGGTTTCCTTAAAAAAAAGAAAAAATGTCCGTAAACTTCGTTCTACTTCGGTTTGCAAAAATTCGGAAGGATGTTGCCGAAATTCTATAACTATCAACTTTAAAGACATAGGTTGGGGATCTTGGATATTGGCTCCTAAGTCTTACGAGGCATACTACTGCACAGGAGTTTGTAAAGAGCACAGCAATGCTAAACTTCCTTACTTCCAACTACTAAAGAACAACGATCGCGATAAAAGAAAATGCTGCGTCCCTAAATCTATGTCTTCTTTGACGATACTGTATTTGAGTAACGATGAAATAACGCGAAAAGATCTACCGAATATGGTCGTAGATGAGTGCTGGTGTATTTAACGACCTGATATAAGTAAAAAATTGGAAACATAGTCAGAACCAGCGAAAAAAAGTAAATAGACGATAGAAGTCTTTAACTTAGATATTCTAGCTGAAGAAATATTGCAGTTAACAGTATAAATACATTTAAGAAAACATGTTAGTTTTATCAGAAAATATTTATTCTATTTTAAACTTTTTAAATAATTTCAAATTTAGACATTCTTGTTTGGGACATTTTAAAACTTAAGTTTTTCGTTGGTAATTCGAATTTTTTTTTTTTTTTTATTGGACTCCATAATTCAATTTTCATATCTGAAATTTAGATAACGAAGTTATAGTTATAAATTATTTATGAAATATTTAACATATTTCTCTGATATAATGAGTTTATAAACGTTTGTATATTTTTTTAATTGACGCGCAAATTATAAACGCGCCAAATCATCATTTTGTACTCATTTCTTTATTTGCAAAGAAACAGCTAAACTTGCAGAAAAACTTCAACTCCACTATGGCTTCTTTGATTTCTGAAACCTTTCCTTGAAAACTTGAAAAATGTTAGCAACGGATCTCCCCTGTTCGCTGTTTGTCATGGGAATTTCTAACATCCTTCGTACCGAGGGTATTTTTAAAGTAACATTTTGGACTAAACCACAAACACTAGAAGTGCACCAGTAGAACGACAATGCCTGTATTTGATAAACAGCAAAGTTACAAGAAGTAAACAATACAGTGAATTATTTAATAAAATATACCTTTAACAGAAAAATGAGTATTACGTATCTACAGCTAAACTTACGGAAGGAACTTGAGCTGAAATAACGGCGGTTAAGACAGCCACAAAACGTAAAAAAGGCTTAACGTATTTCCAAATCCCGTGAGTTCGCATTACATTTATCTAAAAAAAATTGTAAGAAAGCGTTCATTGGAGTGAACTCTAAGTGAATTTAAATTGCGGCAAAGTTCTTTCGTAATAAAAACGATAACTTCATAGCGTTTTCGCCCAAACAAAAGGGGATCACACATGCAAACAGTTAGTATAACAATGACAGAGAAGTGCACAAGATCTTTACTTGCATAAATTTAATCTTTACTTGTAAAAACACATCAATGAGTAAAGGTGTCGTCTCAACTGCGGAAGAAAATAAAAGTTTTTGATCGATTTTATGACAGAGAAACGCATGACATTTTTGACTGGCGCAGAGTTTAAAAAACTAATGAAGTGGACATTATATTAGTAAATTGTTCCACAGAATTGTTCAGTGTCGATCCGACATCGTATTTTTTCCGAAAATTCATTTCGCTCATCTGGATCTTCTTTTGGTACTCTCCAAAAGAAGATCCAGATTTAAACTTTCGTTGCAATAGCAAAGATACGCACCTAGAGGCTGCGCGAATTTAAAAATGTAGTATTTCGAATAATATTGAGATTTCCGCCACGCGCTTTTGATACAATTTGTCACAAGATGTGATTTAAACTAGAAATTTATGATAAAAAATCTAGATAAGTCGCAATATACATTTTCTTACGTAACTCAGAATAACAACCGAACGACTTAACATTAATCTCTTATAGCGAACTTATCTCAAATAGCTAACTTATCTGTAAACATTCCCGAAAAGAAGTTGCTGAGGGCAAAAAGCAAAATTTAATTTATGCTCAACTAGTTATTCTGCTAAATTTAATTTATGCATTTGAAAGATTTATCTGATTTTATTAGCCCAGCTTAACATGCCTTATATACCTTAGCATACCGGTACCGGTGTATAAATATAATAACTTATATAATAATAGATTTAGTAATATATATATAATAATAGATAATAATACTTAATAATATAATAATACTTAAAAATATGTATAATAATTAGACTTAATGATAGTATAATATACCATAGTATACTGGTACCAGTATTTAAATCGAGACTTTAGAAGGGGTCAAAGAAGATGACCTCAAAGAGAAAAACAAATCCTTCTAAAAACAGATCATATTAACGCTGTCAGCAGTTATTGTATGTATATTTATGACAATTTGACAATAACTGACCTCGAAAAAGTTAAAACAAAATTTATGAATGAAATTCATAAAAATGAACGAACAACGAATGAATGAAACTTTAGCTGCTAAAAGAACACTTTAACCTTTGAATTGCTCAGAAATGATCAAAAATTTAAAAATGTAAAGAGGGGCGTACAGTCGCCTTAAAAGCAATATTAAAAACTAACCGCCCTCGGCGAAACGAAAATTATGCACAAAAGGAGTTCGTAGCCCTCCCCTTACTTTGAGATAAAACGAAACTCAATTTAACCGTTGCGCATGAATGCCGCAGATGCAGACGAAATACGCGTTAACTTACGAACTCAAACAAACTAAACAAAAACAGCGACCTCCTTGTAAGAGTGTCAAGAAATTACAAATAAAAATAAATAAATTTCGCTGGAATGTGATTTACTTTCAACCTTAGGAAAGAAAAAACTGACCAACTGAAAAAAAGCTGACCAACTGAGTGTCAATTTAAAGAGGTGAGCACTTTTTTACAAACGATTACAGAAAACAGAATTAAATACTTTTGGTGTTATCTTTTCTATCATTCGTTACTTTCTGATTTCTAAATTGTAGATCACATTTACAAGCTCATTTTTTAAACCAGCCATAAGCGTTTACCTGTTGAACTTCGATTGTTTGACATGCATTGGTTGGGTAACAAAATTTCTTTCAAAAAAGTTTCAAAAAACCTTTCAACTTTCTTTTTATTTGGGAACGAATATTGATCAGTAATTTTTTAATCGGAATTTATTATTCAATATAAAAATAAAAATAAAGTAAAAGGAATACCTCAATATTTGCAACATTAACAAATAGTAGTATAAGCGGAACGATATAATAAGGGTCAGGCATTGATAGATCTTGGAACCATAGTAAACCTTCTGTTGTTATGCCTTCTGATGGCATGTAAATTGTATCAACATTGCCTGGAATAAAATGCTATTTAAAAAAACTACACACAAACAGCGCCGTATTTTATCTACACAAGTTTATAAACACGTAATGTAACGCAATTTTTTTTTATTATTATTACACTCAATTTAAATGTACATTACAAAAAGCTTATTGAAAGTTACGTTTTTTATTGCCTTCAGACCTCATTTCATAAAAGTGAGTTTTTGAGATAAGGTGTTCTTATAAAATTTCCTTTTTATAAAAGCTTCTAGTAAATTATTTTACGTTAAAAAATTATTTTAATAGATGAGCGAAGAAGACAAAACAAAAAATGTTCAGAAAGTAGAAGCTCGAACCAATGAGCGTCAATCAAAGCACAAATCAAAACAGGACAGTAAAGATAAGAAAGCAACAGAAGTTTTAAACCCTATAACCGACAACAAAACAACCAACGAAGAAGAGAAAAATACTCAGAAACATGATCATAAAAGTAAGAGGTGCAAAGAACATAATTCGCACCAAGTTGATTGTCAGCATTCCAAAAGTGTAAACAGAGAACACAGATCATCTGACCGGAATAAAAACAGACCACGGCGATCAAGATCAGAGACCTCAGATAACGAAGGGTGCTGTTCAAAGCAACACCGAGAAAAATATTCCAAAGAACGTCGAAGAAGGAGAGAAGAGTCTAACGGAAAAAACGAAAGCAGTTTCGAGGAAGAAAGAAAAAAGCTGGACAATCGAACGAGATCAAGAGGAAGTGATCATATATGCCACAGGTAATCACAAAACAAAAATAAATAAATAAAAAGACTATATATATATATATATATATATATATATATATATATATATATATATATATATATATATATATATATATATATATATATATATATATATATATATATATATATATATATATATATATATATATATATATAATTTTTACCTACTTGGATCTCGTGTTAGTTGTATCTTTTTTCATGTTAAAAATCATACCTAAAAACTATTTAGGTCACCACAATCAAAAAAAGAACGAAGAAAACGTCACGAGAGCGAGGAAAAAACAAAAAACGAAAAAACTAAACACAAAGACCACAAGTCAAAAGATAGCAACAGACTTTACTATTCTGACTCAGAACTTGAAGTGAAAAACAAAAAGAAGAAGAAAATAAATTCAACAGTAACAATTGACGTTGACGGGTTGTATAATTTGTTCTACAGGTAAAAATATTTATGTTAAATGATCAAAAAGCTTATCAGTTCTATTATTATGCTTGCATCGTTACTTCACCATCTTTGTTAAATTAATTTTAGTTTATTGAGAAACTATGGAGTGTTTTAAGTGAAGAAACGAGGACTGTTTTACTTTACTCTTCTAATTACTTGATAAGCTTGTATAACTTGATTAACTCGTTTCACTTTAGAGACAACAATGAACACAATGAAAGCCGTGTTATCAAAGAAGCCATAAAAAGAAAAATAAAAGGACAAGAAACAGGTGCTCTAATTTTTAAAGCAGATCCTCGTGTTACAACTATTAATCAACCTGCTGAAAAATCAAAATCAACCGCTGAGGAACGATCAAACGTCAGATGCAAATTAATTAGAGTATTGTTTCAGAGAGTTAAAGACTTGCTTAAAGAAACAGAAATTTTGAGAATTGAGAGAAAGGATATGTGTCACACTATAAACCTGTTAAATGAACAAATTAAAGAACTGAAACAAACAACTGCAAGAACTTTAATTCCGGAAAAAAACATCAGCGATCGACTTGGAATATTGGCAGAAGAAATGAAGCTTACTGCAGCTGGTAGGTAGAATTCGATGCTAAGTAATATTCTTCAAAATTAAGAGAATATGAATTGTGTTTAATAGCTTTTAGCTTGTTTACGCTCCTTTTTTTATATGCACTTGGTGTTTTGGTAACGTGTAGATAAACTTATCAATATTTTTGTTTGCTAGGAACAAGCTTTCGTGAAGAAATCCACAACATTCTTTATGACATACAGAACAAATATCAAACACATTGGAAGGAGCATGAAAACAAACTGCAAGAGGTAACCTTTCCTTTCTTCCAAAACTTTGCAAATGTGTGGATAGCTGGAAATAAATGTAGAAAACTACTGAAAAATATAAAAACCCTTAAAAGATTAGTTCAGAAGCACTTTGTTTTTGAAATTAAATTATTGAAACATTTTAGTAAAAAATAACGATATTTGGAAGAAATACAGTTTTTAGAGACTGCAAAATTGTGATTGAGAAGCAGGAGTTTTCATTTTATGATCTGGTTTACTAAAAAGTATATTTTTAAGAAAAAAAAGTTGGTATCCATTCATTTTTATCCTCAAAAATGATGCCTTACAAATTTTTGTAATGTCTAACGTATTTTTCTAGAGTTAATTTTTTTCTTATTAAGAACAAAAATTTATAAAAAATTTTAATTACGCATAGTTTTTTATCTGCATTAATTTGACCCACAAATTTTCATTTTTACTCTGCGCAATTTATGTAAAAAAGAGCAATGTAAAATTTTTTATGGGAAGACAGGACACAAATTGAGATGATTGTTTGATCTTTTAAAATATTTCCTAGGTTCAAAGCCAAGCAGAAAATGAAATTCAAACTCTCATGAAAAATATTGTTGGAAAGTATATAAAGCTTGCAGACAATAAAGATCAAAATAACATTGCAAAGTTAAAATCGGAAACTACACAACAAAATAAAGTTCTTCGTGTTGAAGTTGAAGATTTCAATGAAAACCAACTTTTTCAGAAATCTTTTATAGAAAATCCACTTAAGAAAAATAATGGATCTCACAGCAAAAATATCAGACCAAAGGTTGCACTAAATGAACTTTTGTTAAAAACAGCAGAACCGTACAAAACCGATCCATACAAACGGATTATAAATCAAATGGAAATGAAACATCATAACATGCCTCTTCACATAGACATCCCAAATTATGATGAGCAAAGTTATAATAAGTCTTTGCAACATGACAACTTTTGCGACATTAACAAACAACAGTATGAGTATAAAAAAACAGTAGCAAAACAAGATACCAGCCCAAACAATATAATGCATAATATAACTGCTGACAGTCAAAAGATTGGTTTGTTAAAGATATCAGATTACCAAAGCACTATTACATCCCATATATCAGAGCAACAATCCAAAGTCATTGAACAACCAGATTATCAGCGCAACCCTCTGATTCAGAAAACAGATGGAAAAGATTCAACCGTAACCTCATCACAAACAAGTCAATGTGATATTGATAAGGATTCAAGAGCCTATGCTTCAGAAATAACACAAAAGATCCAGAAAATACTTGGGCAACAAACACAAAATATTGATCAATTGCCTTTTATTCCTATGCCACCACAAAAAGACACAAAACTATCAGACGCAGAGCTTAAAAATGTAACAAAACTATCAGACACAGAGCTTAAAAATGTAACACCAACACCTATGTTATCTAGTAAGGAATTTTGGCGACAAAAATTGTTGCAGCCTCACCCTATTGAAAAATTCAGGAATCAAAACAATTCTGATTGTGTAGTCAGAAACACTTTCTAAATACTTAGTTTCCAGAACTATAAAATTTGACAGCTGATAAAGTTTAAATCAACATAGGTATCAAAAGAAACAAATTTGTTACCAGATCTCAATATTGTGACATTAATGTTGTTTATAAATACAATTATTTCTAATAATAGTAATAATAATACTTATCATAGTTTTTGGAGAATTCAGGATGTTCTTTTTAGAATTATAAAAACTTTACTAATAGTAAAAACCCAATAACAGAAAAGATAAAGTGTTGATTACTATTTATTTACATACTTATGTAAATATTCTAAACGTAACCCTTTTATAGCATGATTTGATTGCTACAAGAACAATTGAGAAAAGATCAATCAAGATTTTATTAAAAAATGCTCTTTTACATGAAAGATGATCATAGAGTTATAAAATTTTTGATTTTATTTTGCTATATAAAACAATCTTAATTGGTTAGAGAAGAAATCAAATTTTAATTGGCTTGTAAACAGTTATTGTAAAGTTTTTGGTTTTGTGAACAAAAACTTAAAAACTTGTTTTTTTGTTTCATTTTTAAACTTCAAAAACATTTGTACAAAAAAATCATTTTGTTAATTTTAGAATGGAAACTAGAAAAGCTGAGCTGAGTGCTAAACTTAATTTTTGTCCTATGATTAAAGTTCACTTATTAAATTTTGAATGTCAATGAATTTTTTATTGGGACATCAGAACTTCTGTCAAAAATTACTGTTCACCAATTAAAGTAATGCGATTGTGCTATAAAGGTCTCAATGGCTATTACAATGAATAAAGAAGTTGACGAAAAGTTCATAAGATAAAGATAAGATAAATGTAAGAAGATATATAGATTTAAAATTGCCAAAGAGAAGTATCTTCTTTTAATGAAAAAGATATACTAAATAATAAAAGATTTTGGTTGGTTTGAAAAAAACAGATTTTAAACGGTAAAAACTTTGATTTCTAAAATGATAATTCTCACCATTATCAACCACATAACCAGAGATATTTCGTAAAGCAAAAGAGAGAGTTATCCATGTTGGCAACTGCACCCATGGCAGCATAATAAGTTGAAAAGGAAATACTTCATTTTTCTTGTAAATTTCACTAGTATATTTAGCAACCTGAAAAATTATAAAAACATATTTCAACTTTTTGCAAGCAATATCTTAACATCTCATCATTTTTTTTTATTGTGATTTTTTTTTGAAAGTTATATCTATGAATGTTATGTATTGTGCAATATTGTTTTTAAAAGTTGATTATAAGCTTTACAGTATATCAAAAAAAACATGATTGAAGATTAAGTTTTTAGAGCTGTAAAAGCATCAACTAACCTCAAGATTGTGGTTTTTCAGGCAAATTTTACATTTGTAATTAGTATAAGAAACTAAAGTATTCAACGTTTTAATATAATTACAAAATTAGTTTTAAACTGCTCATTAATAGGTTTATGGAAAGTGAATCCCAATTAAAGTTATGAACATATTTTAAGGCGATAATTATCTTGCTTAAAGAACTGGTTATTCATAAAACAAATACATATACAGCCAACCTCTTTTGTAAAACGTCTCTGCATCTCTTTTTTATCCATTCCCTCATTTTGACCTTTTTGAAATATTTTATTTCGTGCAGAATCAGCAAATTTCTTAAGATGAGGCTGTAATAACTCCATCTTAGCAGCCATTCTGTTCTGATTAATCCCCATAGGAACAGTAGTAATACAGCGGAGCAAAACTGTTGAAAAAGCTATTGTTGTCCACCATGGTAAATGGCTGTAAAAGTGAGTCTAACAACAACAACAATCTTGGTCATAGAATAAATTTAGCAATAAAAAAAAATTATAACAATCATATTAGTAAGCAATAAGAACACAATTAAAAAAAGGACCAGAATAATTAATGTGACTCAAGATCAATTATAAAATTGAGATGTAAAATTCATTTTATAAATTTTACATTATTGAAGACTTACCACTTCTAATAGTTGCTGTGTGCCAGTAAACAATGGGAATGTATAGTAGGATGAAAATCTCTTAGATTCATGCAAGATATAGCGAGAGAAGGCAAGTGGCTGTTAAAATGAGTTAAATCAAACTTCAAACAACTACTAAAAAACATTATGCTTCATCATATAAAGATCATTTTAAGGGCATAAGAATAAATACAATTTTTACATCTAAAATAACGTTTGTGGATTGCTATCAGTATAACTGCAGGTGAGACATAAACAAAATGGATAAATTTAAAACTTAAGGAGTTTGAAAAACAATTCTTAACACTTATAAAAAATCTTAATAGAGCATTAATTTAAGTACCTTTGTTGTTCTGCATATCAAATGCTGACAGAATATCATACTATTTATGCAAATCTAAATAATTTAAACAATAAGCATTTTTGTTTGTGCAATATTTGAAAACTCTTGTTAAATTATTTCTTATTGATTTTAAAAGAAGTCATGAAATTTCCTTTGACTTAGTAAATTTCTTTTTCTATATAAACTTTATATTAAATTATTAATTTTGTGCAATACTTGATTTAATCAAATGAAATAATATCACCTATTTTCTTTCATCTTTCCATATTTACAGCAAAATGAGTTTTGCTAAAAAAGCATGTATTTTGCCTTATTTCATGATATCAATCTCCTTTTTAATGCCATTTATCATGCTGTATTTATAATTTATAGTTTAAAAAAATCATTTACTATAAATTATTTTATTTATTTACTATATCCTTTCTGTAATTCACTCAAAATTAAAAAAACAAAATAAAAAATGAACAAGAAAAAACAACTTTCAAAGCACAACAAATGTTTTTTCAGTCAAAGTTCATGGGTACTCCTACAGCTTCTTCAGGTATCTCTTTGTCACGTGATTTGGACTGTGTCAACTCTCGTCGAATTTCTGGTGTGATCTAGAGAAATAATTTTATAAGAAACCACTAACACAGCATAAGATTTTACAAGAAAATAAAATGTAAAAACCTTGCTAGGTGGGCTTTAATTTCTCCATAATTTCCAAGAATTTTTTACAATATAATTACAGATTACAGAAGTAGACATTAATGTAAACTTTTATTTAGAAAAGATTGCAATTGATTTTTTAGATTTTCTTTTTTTGCATAGTTTTTATCATACATAAAAAATATTTTATTAGAATGAGCTTTACTACATAGCATAACAATTTACTTCTACAATTTATTTCTCAAAACATCAAAATGTTTTATAAAAAGAATAGCAGAAGTAAAATACTTCTTAGTGAACTGGTTAAGGTCATGGAATTTTTTGAATGGCCAGCAAATAAGTCAGTGAAAGGACTTTCTTTACACTTAAATGTCTAAAACATGTAGAGATTAAATATTCATATCAACCTGTTGAATCATTTAACAATTTTACACATTTGTAAAGGTTGAACTTATGCAATTGATTTACTCAAAAAAACTCTGAAAGAAAAAAGAAGTTTGGTAAACTTCAATTTTATCTTATGTTAGTCTATGTAATTGTGATACCAATCATCTAAAAAACATTCTTTTATGTTAATTTATGTAATTGTGATACCAATCATCTAAAAAATGTAATGTAATTGTGATACCAATCATCTAAAAAACTTTCTTTTTTTTTTTTGAGCTTCAAGTCTTCTAATGATTAGGACTTTGTAATTCCTTTGCATTCTGTCTAAACAGAATACAAAGGAATTACAAATAACAGCAATTAATATGGTACAAAGTCCTAATTATTAAAGGACTTGAATGTTAAGAAGATGCTTAAAATTTGGAAGAAATAACTTGACAGTAAATGCAGTAAATTGGTGAAGTTAAATGCAGAGGCATGCAATTAACATCATTTGCTCTTATGAGCAGGACATTAAACCATATACAATATTTTAAAAAACAACACAGGATAAATAAGAAAATCAAAGCATAAGTAAATTATGATAACTTTTAACCTTTTGATGGTTATGCTTCTTACAAAGTTCAATCAGAGCTTCTTTTTGTTCACTGGCAATATCTTCTTTATACCTAGAATACAAGTACCCTATAAACTTAATGGTTTCCAGTTGGTAAAAAAAAGAAGCATCTGGATTTCAGGACTTAAACTTGACAATTTTTTCAAGAACTTTCACTCTAAATCCAGAGAATCCAGCGAAATCTAAATCCAGAGAATCCAATCTAGAGAAAAAACTGTGATTAAGTTTAATGTTTGTTTTTTAGTAGCTTTTCAAATTTATAAATATTTTATTTCCTTGTAGCTAAAACAAATAACAGCAATTACAACTTTGGTCCACTTTTATGTGCCTTGCAAGTAGTTTTTGATATGTTGTAATAACCAAACAAAAACAAACTAAAAGTTGCCTTTTTTTTACCAGCTTTTTTTACCAGCTTTTTTTACCAGCTTAGAATAATCAAGTTTTGAATTTGGTTAATGATGTAAAACATGGTATAATAAACGCTTATATTTTGATTAAGTATAAATTATTACTAAATAATTGATTTCTAATCATGAAAGATTACAAAAAAAAAGATCTGACCTTTGACAAAATGTGAGAAAAGATTGATACCAAAGTACTGGAAGTTCTCTATTATCAGATTGAAACCTTAAAAAGGGCATTCAAGTAAAATAAAAACTGAATTTCAGCAAACATATAAATATTACTTTATAAAAACTAATTAATAATTACCTAAGATAGTGATACACCAAAGCATCAATAACTCGAAATGGAAGGGCATATTTTTTATCCAGTAAAATACGAAGAAATATACTATTTGCTCCTACATTAAAATAAGAAATGTTTTAAACTATCAAAAATAATACTATAAATATAAAAGTAGATTAGTAATAAAAAAAATAGTCAAATATTTTTTGAAAATATATGTTAACAAAAAATAATTAAAAAGTATGTAAAACCATTAAAACTATATTAAGAAAAATTAAAATTAAAAAAAAAAATAAAAAAAAACACACACAATTATGTTTTTGTGCAAAATCTGTAAACTAATCTTTAAATTTACAAAAAAGTTGGTTTGACATTTTAATCCTAAAGTTGTTTAAAATGAATTCTTAACAATGTGATAAATTGCTGGGCTTAAGAAATAGACATCAACATAGGGAAAATTATCCCCCAATTATGACTATAGCATCTATGTAACACAAACATATGCATGAGGAATAAACAAATAAAAATTCTCTAGACTATAGCCCTAAACACAAGTAGAAACCTATGGCAAGAATAAATCAGATCAAAAAAAGACCTTTGGTTTTTAAAAGAAGACATTGGGTTAGAAAATATTGCCAATACTAAGTTTTCCAGTCCAACTATGAATCATCACTAGTTCTGAAATGGTTATTGATTAAGCACTAATAATTTTATTTTTTTTTAAACTTACCTGTGTGTTGCATTTCTGCTATTTTCAAAATGGCAGCTGCAGAGTGCAAGACAGGAATGCTAACTTTTGAAAGAACACTTCCAACTATAACAGCTTCCCGAAGTGTACAATTACCAGACTGAAAATGATTTGGTAAATAATTGTTAACATAAAGCACTAATAAATGCTTACCAGTCTGGAATTCTAGTTAAGATAAAAAATCCTATAACATAAATAACTCTATTAAGTATAGCAATACAACTGTAATCTTACCCAAAATTCATTTTAATTATTTAAAAGGAGAAAAATTGTTTAAAACATTGTTTTAAATGAAAAGTAATAAAAAATCATTTTTTATCAGACATAAAGTTTTTCAAATTTGTTTTTATCCTGCAAAATTTAAAAACAAAATAAATTGAACATCATAAACCAGACCTCACATAGTGGAAGCAAAACCCCTTTGAAAAAAGCTGCAGGTTTAAACAAAGACTTCTTTAATGCCTGAAAAGTGAAGATAAAGATATATAAAAACTGATTTCATGTAACAAAACAGAGATAAACAAACAGCCGTATTCCAGACAGAGGAATTTGATCAAGAAAGTGTTTGGAAAAGGAAGAGTTTGAACAAGAAGCAAGAATTTGGACATGAGGAGTTTGGATAAGATGAGAGGAATTAAATAAGATGAGCAGATGACCGGATTAACCTAAGAAGAGAGGGTTAAGTTAAGAGGAGTGATTTTGGTAAAGAGAAGAGTGTTTAGGCAAAACAAAACAGTTCTCACCATATATAAATGGTAATTTAATCTTTTGTACTCTGCAATATCATCTCTTACACGAGGAAGCAAAACTAAATTTATAAACCTAAACAAAATTTGTTTTAAGTTCATTTTTAAATTCCTTTATTCATTTTTTAACATTTTTTAATATTTTTTAAAATGATATCAGTGAAAACATTTTCATTAACCTAAAAAATCATCAACAATATTATTCACTTAGAAAAAGATGGAGAGCATGATGGAGAACAAATGGAAACAAACCTTTGTGCCATTTTAGAATTAAAATTGGACACAAATATTCGGGTTGCTTGATACATGGCAGCTGGTGTCCAATTATCTGGTTCTGTACAATATAGTATCTCTTCCCAATTTTCAAGAGTTGGGATTATTTTAAATGCTTTTGGAAGTTTACCAGATCTGTATTTTGAAAGGATTTCACCGACACTAGAAATTTGAATGAGTTTATTACTAAAACTAATAACAACATTAAAAAATGTAAAATATATTAAGGAAGTATTTTTTTAGAAATTTTTTTAAAAATCAAATTAAAAAAATCAAAAAATAATATAAGTTTTTTATTTCATTATCAGGCTTACTTCATGAAATAATTTTCAAAGTAATAATTATAAATTTATAAAACCTTTAAAACACAGTATCTTTAAAGCAACATTTATAATAAACTTTTTATAACTATAATATTTAAAGTGTTTCAAAGTTCAATAATTATTTTTAGAGAAATGTAAGAAAATATTTATTATTTTTTCCCAATTTATATACCTTTTAAAAACAGAGACTATTCTTTCATCCATTACTGGTTTTTCAGGGGCTTCTAAACGAAAAAATGTATATATACAAATGCAGCAAATTGTGGTTATAAAATCAAGCAAAAACCCCTAATGGGATATTTAATACTACCACATTAACAAAACTTCTGTGACTGTATGTATTTTGTGTATGGGCAAAATTATAAACCACCATTTCTTACACATTTTTTGCTATGTAACTTATCTAAAAAGTTTTTAAATAATATTTTAACTGTTGAGACTTACTGTTCAGTGGAACAAAAAATAATACAAAACTGGTTTTGTAATTCTAATATTTGTTGTTTTGTAATATATCTAGTTTTGTATATGTAATATTTATTATTTATTGTTCAACCTGGTAATAACTGAGGTAAAAGAACTACTTAATAAAGATGCTCATAAATGTTTATTAAAACCAGTTGGGGATTCAACCTTCAACTTACACTGGCAATCATTTATTTGAACTTGATTAAAAGAAAATGAAAATAAATAACCTAACAAATGTTTACATTATCTTGAAGATAGCAATTACAGATCATCATAAGATTACTTAAAGCTGTATCCTAGAGTTAGAAAATAGTTTAGGACTGTGAACTAAACTGCTCTGATTTGTGGAGCATCTTTTTTTGAAGAATTGGTAGTGAGTTTAGTTCCTCATGGAAATTAAAGAATTTGAAAACTTTTTGAGCAGTAATTACTGCTAAAAGTTAAAGAGTGTGCAATGGTTTCAAAAAAGGTAAAAATGTAAAATTTACAGAGCAAAAAAATTTAACAAAGTATTTAACAAAGTATTTTAGATTTTTTTAAATTTATTGTATTTTGTATTTATACTTAAAAGACTTTTTTTCAAGTATTTTTTGTTTATACTTAAAATCTTATTTCTGGAGTATTTTTTATTTTGTATTTAAAAGGCTTTTTCATTTAACACTACTGCTAAGTGATCAATATTTTTCAGACAGCTTAAGTTTGAAGAACAGTGATAAAAAGTACCAACATTTGTTCAACTATGAGAAGAGGCCTACACACAGTTTTAACAACAGCTACCTCATTTTGACTTACCATATTTGGGTCAGATGAATTTAGAGTTGAGTTGTTCTTTAATGAACTAAACCCTTTTTTTAAAAATTAGTTGAAATGTGAAAAACATCAACTTCATATACATTTGAAGCATTTATTTAATAACTACTTATCCTCTTTTTTTTCTGTACTTAAGTATGGCTTGAAATTTCAAGTTTGATTCTTGCTTTTTTGAGTCCCTAAAAATAATGCTTAAAGAAGAAGGAGTTCTATTTGTCATAGTTGAACATCTTGATGTTTATTTAAGGAAATTGATGATGATTTAAGGAAAGACTATGGTGAAAAACAAAGATCCTGGATTAATTTAGGAGAAAAAAACTTTTACAATTACTTGCTAAGAATTGCACATCAATTGAAAGAAGTATGTCATAAATAACTAAAAAATTTAAAACAAAATATCTTAAGACTTGTTTTAAAATCAGAAACATTTAAAAGCAATAAGGATACCATTTGAGAAGATAAAAGTGTTTCTACTTTTAATGATTATGGTAGCATCAGAAAAATATTTTGTTATTAATGTCAATTAAATATCTGGCAAACAAATGCAGTACAGAGATAAACAATTTCTATGGATTTGGTAGAAAAAGCTAATAGATAGATAAAATCTTGTGATGATAGTTTTATAAATTTTTAAAATTAAATTCATCATAAAAATATTTTATGTGTTTTTTTTAGAGCAATCTCAACTAATACAACAGATATGAAAAATCAAACTACTCTTTTCAATCAAAGATAGGAGATTGAATTATAGATCACTATGTAAGGAATATATATTTTGCAAATATAAATTTACATATTTTCAAAATTAAACCAGAACATGATAATAACTCAGAGACAATAACTCAACCAAAAAAAGAAAATATTGTCTAAACATGAAGCAAAAAAAATTAAACCTGATAGCTGGCTTCTAATTTCAGTTTTCTTTTCATTTATTTTTTCCATAATTATATCTGCCAAAGTTTTCTGCATTGCTGGTGTATCAGACATGAAGTTTTGGATTGCTTTTTCATCATCTTCATCAATATGCTAAAACAGACACTTTTACTTTTGTAAAAAAAGGTTTCCTTATTTTAAGAAAAATGGTTTCCAAAAAAATTGCTATTACATACTTCCACAACTTCATGAGCATCATAATACTATATATACAATCCTGTCACTGTAAACAATAAACTTTAACAACTTAACTATGATTTTTTACAACAAAATAATCAAGCTGAAAGTTGTTAAATTGGTTAGCAAAAAAAGTAACAGAATAACTTACAATATTTTCATAGAACTGATCTTCATCTTCACCTTCATTTTCATCTGAAGATTCTGCATTATTATTTTCTCCTAGGTAGTCTTTCTTAGTAGTGTATTCAGATGGAGGATACTCCTCCTGTAGTTCTTCTTGCTGTGCTCTAGCTTGCTGAAGGATCTTTTTAGAAAGTTTATCACCAACAAACTAAAATTTAAAATTAAAAAATATTGACATTTTCTCTGAAAAAAAGTAAGAAAAACGTTGAAATAGAGGTTGTTCAGAAAGTTGAAAAAGCATAGAATATAACCTTATCATCTCCATCTTGTCTATTCAAGGATGCTATTTTTGCTTTACGATTCTTTTGTCTGACTTCTGAATCAATTGCTAAAATATCATCAGTCAACCCACGTCTTTCTTTTTTATCAGTTTTTATCTTGCCCATGATTTTTGTTCTGATATTAGTGGATTAAACCTTTGTTTATGACTTGTTAGAAAAATATATATATGGCATCAAAATTAACTATCATCAACAAAAACAAACATTTAAAAACCATAATAATCATCAGTAACACATACATACAAATTAAAATGCATTCTAAATGTTGCTCATATTGTCTTGAGGTGCAATATTTTGTCAAAATTAAACTTGCCTGCATTTAAAAAAGAATCAATTGTTTTTTAATTGTTCTTATACAACTTTAGAGTACTGAATTAGAAAATGTAAACTTGTTTTTCATATCAGGTCAAAGTTTTTATGTAACACGAGTTTTTAAAAATTATTAATCATAACCTTATTTACAAAAAATAAATAAATAATTAAACTTGTTTGCTGTTAAGGGAAAACAGGTTCATATAAGTCAACAGAGCTATGCTGTAGAACTTGATGAGATCTGTGACAGTACCATGTGCTGTAATCTCTTAGTGACAAGTTACAAAGAAATTCTAAGATTTTTATGATAAGAAAAATGACAAAATAAATCGAGTCAGACAGTCAAATTTATAATTTCTTTTGGACAGAGAGTTGTTTGGTGAGAATTGGTAAACTGCCATAGAGAATTGTGAGACAGAAACTCAAATTAACCCAAAAACATTTATATGATCGTCCTTGTGATTTTGGGCTATAACTTTTATCTTATTAAACACATTTTTTTCTAATTCTCGGATAAAGCTAGCGATTATGGATTACTTTGAAAAGGAATAAATTGCTTTGTATAGCGGATCTGTTCAGAAATTGGAATGTCCTGATTGTTTGGAACTGAGATAAAGTATAGTAGGCCCGATCTATGTAAACAGCCCGTAATAAGGCCTGGGCTAACTTAAGGGCTGTTTACATGGATCAGGCTGGCTTGGTTAACCAGTCTGGCTTACCTAGGTGTGAGATAAATATTTATTTGTTTTTATTGCCTTTTAGCCTGCTGAACTGGGAAAGAATATTTGTTTACGTCACGTGACCAATTGATAAAATTAAAAGCTGTAAAATGGTTTCCTTGCCATTAAATAAACTAATTCTTTATTTTACAACTTTAAAAATGATCAATATACAAGCTTTTAGTATATAAATTCATCTTTTACAGTTTATATTGACAGTTAAAAGATTTTAAATTAATCCAGGCGAAGAAGATTAAGGATATTGAGATTAGCTAAAACTAAGAACAGGAAAAAAAGAAGTTGCTGACTTTATTTTAGGCCTACAGATTTGTGATGGCAAAACATCAAAATAGAAATTGCTTCTTAAGAATCATGTAAATAAACTTCTGATTAGATAAAAACTTCCTTTTTTGAACTTGTCTCAATTCTTATTGGTTGTTTTGAGGTAAGTTTGGTTTGGCAATTCATAATGAATAGACTCACGCCGCACAGTGTCGCAATTTGCTCTCTTACGCAGCCAGAAGCTCAAAGACCGGCCCCTTCATTTTTCCAAAATGGATTTTTCCATCCATAGTGAATATCTGAGATAAGAAAATCTGAAAGTTACAGCCAAAGATTGTAATGGGATGTGTTCGTAATTGCAGAGTAAAGATGTGTAAATTTCAACAATTAATTTTTGCCATATTTTGTTAAAAAACGAGAGAAAGAATTTCTAAGATAGTTTTCAGTTATTTTTAACTATATTTAATAGTTTCATATAATATTTTTTTATATATTAAAAAACAGAAGTAATATTAGAAATTGAAAAAGATAAATAATTCTTTTTTGATAATAATAATGAACTAAAGGAAACTATATAAGCTGTTCATGAAATTAAAATTAGTGGTTTACTGTACTTTTGATAGCAGTTTTGCCTGCATCTTTCTGAATCTTCATGTTTTACTAACAAAAATAAGACGTCTGTTTTATTTACAGAATTGTGACCATTATTTACGAAATAATCAAAATTTAATGATTTTTAACCAATAATTTTGTTTATTTTGTGAATAATCGCTCAAACTCTGCTTATTTCTTCGAGTAATATATGCCATTTGATATACCTCACTTACCTGTAGACGTAGCAATAGCCGAATATTCCAAATTTAAAAACTTGTAGTTAAAAACATATCATAAACCTTTTGTAGTGTGATCATCAAGTAAACTAATGCCAAAAATAGTGCTCCTGAAATCTCTGAAAGGAAACTAACATCCCCGTTATAGTGCATGATTTGGGACTATTAAATATCATTTTCATACTATAATTTTTCACATTTTTTCTTCATTTCCCAATGAGAAACGCTTGTGGCATAGATGTGAAAATCGTAACAGGTTAAATGTAACAACTTCTATCAGAAATAATTCACAATCGAACAAAAAAAGCGAGAGTATGAAAAAAAAACGAATTCACAGGGAGTCAGTTTCAGAGAAATATCAAGACTTATTATTGATACTTCAAAACAAAGCTGTGGAAATACAAATGATGGAATTACAGCTGGCAGGTTTTTTGAGGACCCTAAGCTTACAGCTGACATCACAAAAAGTCAATATAGAGTTTTATTAAGAAATGCAAAACCATCCTCACCATCTTATCAAGTGGGCAAAAAAATAAACTTATTAAGTTTGTAGAATATTCATACCAAACTGCCCTAGAAACTAAAGTTAAAGGCTGTAAATTTTATAGACAATTGAACAGTAGGAAAAATTCCAGAAATAATCAAAACCATCATCCTATTTACATGTTAATTTCATCATCTGATCCTTACTTAAGTTATATTAGATATAATAGGGCCATAAGCAAAAGTGAGTTAGATTCAGAAGCCTTACATTTACTTGATTTGGACGACGCTACCATTTAACATGTTCCAGTTTATTTGTTATCATTTACAAATATTACATTTTCTGTTGAACTAATTAATTATATTTTGCATATTTTCTTATTATATGCTCTAAATATGCAGTAATATTTTTCTTATTTCTAAAGATGTGACCTTGTTAATGCTTATTCCTTGGAGTAAATATGCCGTTCGATAGGTCTGTTTGTTTAACAAAATCACGAAGTTTTTAGTTCAGAGGAACTCTGAACTAAGAACTTCATGATTTTGTTAAAGGTTAAAATACCCTCCCCATAATGATATAAATTGAGGAATTTTCAGAGGTCAGTACTTATTGAGGTTTTTGATTTATTCAACTACTTTGTGCTCATTCACCCATTCAACAGTTCTGATAAAATAATTGTATGTTTGTGTATATATGTTTGTGTATATATGTATGTCTGTTTGTGTGCATAAATGTATTTAATTTGAATAACAACTGAAATATCTTATCCTTTTATGTACTGGCATCACCTTCATGCTATTTGGCGCCATTAGATTGTCTTCTTTGAATATATACAAACATTAATGTGAAAAATTACCCTTCAAACAAAGCAGTGAGGAAGGAAAATAAAAAAACAGCAATTAGAAAAGACTTACACACGGAAACTTATTTATCCCGTCATATAAATAAATGATAAAAAGAACAACAACAACAACAACAACAACAAGAAAACAATAATAAAAAAATTTAAAAGCTCAAAAACAGATGGGTGGATGGACGGACAGAAAGAGAAAAGAGTTAGAACTTGATGAAGAAGAATGGTTAAAAAAAATCAAGCAGAGGTTTTACCTCTGATAAATGAAAGAGAGTTTGATTCATTAAAAGAAGTAAAAAAAACAGAAGAGGAAAGTTAATAAAAATCATAGCACATTTACAGTATTAGATACTAGAAGAAGAGTAAGAAAGTATCCTTTGTAATTTCATTAACATAATGAAAAAAAGAGCGCTAATCGCCATCACACATTAATAGAACATTATATTGAGAATTAATGCAGTTAGAATTTATTGAGGATGAGCAACACAACCTTAACTCCTTAACAATTGGCCCATGCTTTTCCCTTACCTAAAAGTCCCTAGCGTTCAACCTCAATCCCAACCTTTGTATTCCTTCCACTTAATCCTTGAACCCACACCTCCTATACTCTTTATTACTCTCTATCACTCAACCATCCTTCATCAAGCATAGCATAATCATCAGCTTCGTTTGAATACACTTTCATAAATATCTTAGGTGTATATTTCGTAAGATTGTGGTATTTGAAATGATCGTGTAGTTCTTATAAGACATTCCAATTTTTAATAACACTTTGCAAAGAAGCACTACAAACAGCCAGTTTAGTGGGTGTTAAAAAGTTTTTCTGCGTTTTGTTTTATATGTAATGTTCTCCGCCTCTAAAAAATACATTCTTTAGAAACATTAAAAAAATCGATTCAATGAGGTTCTAAAATTTATTCAGAGCATTTTTGAACTGTTGAATCTTGATTGGTTGTGTTAATCGCCTCAATTGTGTTATCAAAATATACCTCAATAGTCAAAATGAAAAAATATCTAAAACAGTTCATTCAAGAACTCAGCTCGTGCACTGCATTAAATAAAAAAATTTTCAAAACATTTGTTGCATTTTTTTTTTTTTAAACATATTTTTAGAGACAATCGTTGAGAAATTTTTAACAGAATTCGCTATTGCTTTCACTTACAATTGTGTTCCTTCAATAATAATGAAAGAGAAAAAGTTGCAAAAATTTTATGTAAATCATTTAATGTTATTCTAAAGTAAAATGTTAAGTTAAACTCATAAAATATGTAAAAAAAAAAAAAATAAAAATTTTGGAACACCACTACACCCTTAATTTTTGAGCCTTATTTTCAGTAAAATATTTTTATAAGTTTGATGGCAATTAGAAAAAAAAAAATCATAATTCAAATTAAATTTTAGGAAAAAAATGTGTCGCGCGTGTATGCGTGGGAATCATGTTTCTCATAATCTCTAACATGTATAGTATAAGGTGGCAAAGAAATTGGCCTCTGTTTTTTTTCCTGTACTTAAGTTAAAAGCTTTGGATTAGCATGGCAAGAGGCATTAGGACCATTAATAGGTATTTTAAAATTTAGAACTTTTATTGACAATAATCCTGCTCAGAGGCTTTTAAAGATTTGTTCAGTGAATGAAGAGTTTTGTCATTTACAAGAGAGAACTCAAGGATAAACGCTATCACAGACTTGATAAGAAGACATTGTGCTCTTCCGATCAGTTGATCAATTTCTTTATGAGGAATTAAAAGAAAAAGAGAAATCGAGCTTCCTGAAGAAG
Source organism: Hydra viridissima (assembly GCF_058129835.1). Classification (NCBI taxonomy): domain Eukaryota; kingdom Metazoa; phylum Cnidaria; class Hydrozoa; order Anthoathecata; family Hydridae; genus Hydra; species Hydra viridissima. The sequence goes on along the minus strand of NW_028324307.1, from coordinate 6,139,135 downwards.
CTACTAAATTTTTTATGTAAGCATAGAAGTGAGTAAAAAAAAAAAGCGTTGTTACTTCTTTCCTTAATATTTTGGTTAATTTAATATACTTTAATTGAGTAATGTAGAAATGGCTTTTGTCTGTAAAACGCACCTGTGCCCTTGTGTACGAAATTATAATACCTGCATTAGTTTCCTTGAGCTATAAATCATTTTGTTTTAAAATTTAATACAAATTTATTACAAATTAGGAATTGATTAGTTCAAGCTTTTTTTTTAACAACTGATTAGTTTAACTTGAAAAATGTATAGTATGTAATGTATGTATAATTACAAATATTTGCATGTCATATAACAAAATAGGATTCTTCGTTGTCAAAAAAATTCAAATTTTTAATTAAAATTGACCTTAAGCAAATTAAAAATTGTTCTCATGCAAATTTTAACAGTACTTTTTTAAACATGCAATTTTTAACAGCACATTAAGATTTTTTACCCAAATTATCCACAAACTTTTCTATTATTGCTCACTTTTTACACCTTCTAGCCCACTCTGCAATAGAGCATGTCATACTCAGATCGTCAAAATGACATTTGGTTAATTATTTATTGTTTGGGGTTGTTAAACAAAAATAAAAAAAAACCTTTTGTTAAAATCAATTGAAAAATACGAAAAACCGAAATTTTGCTTATATGAAAGTTTAAGAAAATTCAGATCGAATATTAGACCTCGAAAAAAACGCTTATTAAACATTGTAGTCCCTCCATTTTTTTAGAAAATGAAACTGCCTGGTTAATTGGTTTTCGTACATGTTTTAAAAATATTTAACTTCTTATGCTTTGTCTACATTTGTAAATAATTTATTGTCTACATTTTCAAATAATTTAATTTACATTATTTACCAATGTGATTTTCAAATTCTTTTTTACATTTTTACAAACGAACAAAAATCTCAATAAAAAACGTGTGTAAAAATACCCAGCTCATGATAAAACATTCTCTCAACTTTTTTTTAAAAAAGTAAATTTATCAAAAGTATGACGAGCCATGCTCTGCAATACAATAGATAACAAAAAGTTATGACGAGCCATACTGTGCAATACAACCGATAATAAAAATGCATATTGCAACTGTTTTCAGTAAAAATGATCAACTAGAAATACAGTTTTAACTTTGAAATGAGTAAACTCTTCTTTGACCACTGAAAAATACCGAATCATACATATCAGTACAAAAATAAAAAAAAAGGTATTTTTTTAAAATGTAGTTTTTTATCCAACCAATACCACAAGATGTTATATGGTGGATAATGACAGAACGGACACAACCACTTCAGTTTAAATTAAGAAACCAGAAACGTTACGAAACAAAGCACAAAAACAGTTTTAAAATTAAATAACTTCAAATCATTTAAAAAACATTTTAAACTCGTCAATGAACAAGGATTCAATATAAACAACAATCAAAAAGTAGAACATTTTTAAAGGATATGTACAACTGAGATAAATAACTATATAAAAAAAGTAAATAGAAAATAGTCGTTATAATATATTTATATATGTATACCATGAATATATTTTTAAAATTTTGAAAGTGAAATATTTACTTCCTGAGGATTGTAAAAATGCATTTCATGCATTTCATTATACTTCTGTTAATTATTTTAGTTATTAGATCATTTAATAAATATATGAAATCATTTTTTGATTAATCAATATAAAATAGTAATCCTGTAAATGCTTTTTTTTTTTTTTGGTAAAAAAATATACACATTTTGCAACTTAAAACTGTAAAACCTATTAGGACAATAAAATTCCTTTCAGGTAATGGTGATATTACTTACAAAATAAACCCTTATAACTTGTTGAGTTATGATTTAATTTTCAAATATATTGGCAAAATTGAATTTGATTTACAATAGCAGTGATTTTAATAAAGGTGGCATGCCTAAAAGAGGGAAAAATAAAGAGAAACAATTACTCAGGTGAATTGACCATGGTTCTTAACTATCCTTTTTGTTCTTTTTTTTCTTTTTCTCAAATACAGATGCTGGTAATGCTTCTAATTTCTGTGGTCGCCGTTCAATAAATACGTCATTTTTACCAGCACCATTTTTGTTTATATCATTAAAAAGTCCAGTTCCATTGCCTGTACTTGATGATAACAAGACATCCATGCGTTTAGGCTTAAAATAATTATTAGTTGTCTCTTCACGCTGCCAATGAACTGCATATCGATCTTGTTCTGAGCTACGACTTTCATAAGGGTCTTGCACTTGGTTCAGATTTGATATCTTCATTGCTGATAGACTTTCTTTACCAGGCCCAGCCTTAGGTAAGGTGGTACGTTCAATGTATAAATCAGGCATTACCCAAACCTGAGCCTCCTCATCAAATTCACATTGTGTTTTAATCTTATCAATATTGTAATAATTACAGTCTCTACGTATAGTTGGCTGCAACCTCTCTAAGATTTGCTTCTGAAGCAAAATTTGACGTTCCATGATGCGGATTGTTTCTAAATATTGCTCACGCTCTGTTTGAAACTCACTTTGTAAATCTGATATTTCACTAATTGCTGCTTTGAGCTCTGACTGAATTTCATTGATGGCATTATTTTTTATTTTTATTTCCTCTTGCATGTTATCATATACCTTCAACATAATGCCTAAAGAAGTTTGAGCAATTTATCATCTGAACTTTTACTGCTTCTTTAAAGAAATACATTAGAGAAATAATTTTGAAGAAAATAATAGCATTTTGTAATTAATTTTGATTCACCTGTTGAAACATTAAACATACATTAATTATTACATAATAAATATATGTTTAAAGTTTAATGACAAAAAATAAGTCTTTAAGAACAACATCAAAAAAGTAAAAGTCTTTTAGAGCAACATTACCTTAAGCATTATCATATGTCAAAATAAAACAAGTCATGCCAAGATCTAGTAATAAAAAAAACTTAAACAATATATTACCTTCACCCTCCCACTTCTGTATTTCCTTAACCATTCTACTTTGTCTCTGTCTAGCATGCTCTTTCCGCTTTTTATGCTTTGATTTTAACTCTTCTTTGCTGTTGACAGATGTTTCACTACCTACTAATTGCTGCTGAAGGGCGTTAAGACGCTTAACAGTCTCTTCTTGAATATGGGCTGCCATACCAGCTACAGAGTTTAATGGAATTTTCTCAGGTTCTAAAAACCTAATGTCTGTTTCTCCATATACCTCATCTTTTTTAGAAACAGAGACTGAAATATTCTGTTGAAAACTACCCTATATAAAAAATACATACTTTAAAATATAAACAAAAGTTCTTTAATTTATTATTATCTAAGATTTATTTTTTACAACAAATGATTAAATCAACTTTATTTTTTAACATAGTAAAATAAACTTTATGAAAAATATGTCCTTATTTTAAACAGGCATGACCAATTGAAAACACTCTGCCAGTGCAAACCTTCCTTTAATTTAAAATACTTTAAGAAGCTGTTTAAAGATCTTATTAGGGTTAACTATTTAAAGATCTCATTAGGGTTACACTATTTAAATAAGTATTCAGTGTCACAATTTTTTAACTAAGATATTTTTAACTAAGGAAGTAAAAAAATATTCTTTTGAAATTTTATATTTCAAACAAAATATCTTTTTTTTTTTATTTAAATACACTAATCCTCTTAATAACTATATACTAAATTATTCCCTCACCAGTTTGTCTTTTAAAAGTCCTATTCCTTTTGAATCAAAATCCCTAAGCATCTTCGAAGGAGATTCAGAAACTCTACTTTCTCTTGAAGGACTCTTATTAACCTAAAAAAAAAGTGCACATGAAATAATTATATTGGACAAGAAAAAAATCACTATACACATGTAAGCATCTTCATATATTTCTATTTTTTAAAGCAATAAATTTATTTACCACTCTATATGTTTCTTGAACTGCTTCATCTGTAGCATTAGCTTTTAATTGAAACTCCCTTAAAATTTCTTCAGCCTGATCAGACTGAAATCCCTTTAAAGTAGCATTATGTAAGGTATTTTTCAGATCTTGCTGCAGTGCTAAAACTTCTCCCTCTATTTTTTAAAATGAAAAAACTGTTTAAAAAAAAAAAACCTTTTCTAATCTTTTTAATCAGTTAAAGATGTTCATTTTACATAAAACCTAAATCTCAAAACATTGATCAAGCATACCTAGCTTCTCTTTGTTAAATTTTTCTTCTTCAAAGCTCTTTTGAAGCATATCAAGCTTGTTTTCATACTCTTTTTTGATTCGCTCAGCTTCATCATTTGTGAGTTGTTGAGGTTGTTCATTTGGTTTTGATATATTAATGATATTCACTTGGCTTAACCCAAGTTGAGCTGAACAAGAAATACATTAATAAAAATTAAACTTAAATTAGTTTTTATGCTTTTTTTTATTGCTGGCAACAAAATAATTTTCACATGCAACTTTTTTAAACACAAATTTGAAAACCAAAAATACTTATTGTTAATATATTTCACTTAATCATATACCTAATATTTCTGGAGTCATAGTCAGTTCTCCAGTAAGCATTTTCTTAAGAAGTGCTATTTCTCCCTGATATTCTCGAAGAAGGGCATCTTTTGGATCTTCATTGATCTTTGGTTTGTTCTTAATGTTTTTGGCACGATTAGCATAGCGCAAAGTACTGAGAGTTTCATCATAGTTATTGTCCGCTGGACTTATACATGCTACCATCAAGGTTTTAGTGTTGCCCCCCAATGAATCCTAATAACAATTTGCTTGCATACATATGGTAAAACTTAAAATTTTAAAGTTTTCCATGGATATTAAGAATAGGGAACAAATACTTCAGATTGTTTTTTTTAAAACTACATGAACATTCTCTCAATTTCTTACAACTCACTTAACACTTTAAAAAAACTTAAAAAGATTTAAAATGTTTTTTCATCACCAAGAAAAATGTATACATAAAGAAAACAAGGTCATTTTTAAAAACAACTTAATGCATAAGCAAATAAAAAAAAATTCTCCTAAAAATGTTCTATCATTATTTTATTTGAATCCAGCTGAATAGTAATTGTAACCATTCTTTTAATGTGTTGTTAGACCTTTTGATAATTTTTGAAAAAACAAACTATGATGGTATAACCAATCAGTAAATGGCATAAAATCATAGTCCATTCTAAGTCAATTACACATTCCAAAATGTGCTTGTCTGATACCTCTTGCACATTTTGCTTTTTTGAGTTTCTTAAATGTTTGTACTCCTTTTTTTCTTCTCTTACTAAATAGTAACACCATATTTTGCATAGTAACCAATCGCCAATCTATTTGTGATGTCTGTAATCTATTTGTGTTTTCTATAAATGATTCAATTTTTGTTAGAATTGGTGTGACAATATCAAAATTTTTGTTTGAATTATGCTAAATACGATCTGTTTTAAGTAAGCAATATGATTTGTTGCAAAAATGCTTGTCTAATTATCAAGTAGAATGCAAAGACTTACTATTTTTCTTCATGTAAAATACCTATTACTCTGTACAATATTGGCCTAGCACCTGCATCTCTCTGCATCATTCTCTGTGTAAATAATAATATAATGATGTCTCAGTTTTAATGATAAATTCTGGTTGGGTCTAGAACATGGTCTGTATTAATTGAACGTCTTTTTCTACAATTTTTTTCTACAACTTTTTATCAACTTTTGATGAACCACTAGTACCATATGAAAAAATGATAATCAGTGGTAGCTTATCTCCAAGAGATTTTTTATATTCAAGAGATTTTTATCTCCAAGAAGTAAAATAAGATTTTCTGGCATTTCAGTTTTAAATTTACTTCTATCTCTCTTTACAGTAAAAAAAAAAAACTTTAGTAAACTGATTCAGCAAAAAATATTTTTTCACAAAATGCAATTTTTTTAATGCTTTAAAGTTGTGTTATATGTTCCATAATCACTAATTTATTCACATCTTATGTTAAAATAATATTTAAATTGAATGGTCAGCTGTTTAAAGTTGTCTTAAATAGGTTTATTTTTGTGATATATGCATCTCAACTTAAATGAGATGAGATATTCAATTCGTTTAATTTCTTGACCTTTTACCTCCTTCCCCTAATGTTATGTACCAAATGACATCAAGACAAAAATTATTTCAAAAACCTATAACAATACACACAAAAGCTGCTGACACACCTGAAGTAAACGAGTCAATTTAGAGTCTCTGTATGGTATATGTTTTGATTTCCCATCAACAAGTGCTGATATAACATTACCAAGTGCTGAGAGTGATAAATTAATTTTTGTAGCTTCTTTAAGCCGATCACCTATATAAAATAATCTAGATACATACACAGCTAAGTTTATTAGAACTAACAGCTAACTTTATATATGTATTAAAATATTCAATAATTTAACATCAATACACAAATTTCTAATACTAAACTATAAAACAAGTAAGTTCAAAAAGTTAGCATAAAGAAACTTTGTTAGATGCTTGGTTCTAAAAAACCCAGCATCTGAACATATAAACAATTACTAATACAATTACATTTTTTAAAAAGATTTACTCAAGTACAATAAATTTACAACTAGTACAACTAAGTTTACCTGTTGCACCAGTCTTTGCTTGTCTTTCGCTTCCAGCCAAATCAACTAGGTTTAGTTTTCCTGCACGAATGTGTTCTTTCCCATCTGCACCTACTTCACATGTTTCAACATAGATAGTAAAAATGGAATGAGATCTTGATGAATCTGCATTCATCAGTGTTGCACCTACAGATCTATTTTGGCTTCCTTTATTCATAAGCTTTTCCATATCTTTAACAGAATGACAAGAGGATTTGGTGAGCCCTTTAACATAGATTCCTGAATCAGGATGCTCCTTTACATCAAGCTTTGCTTTAAGATCTGCTCCCTGTATAAAAAATGTATATATATATTATTTCCATTACATATTTACAAGTGAAAATACTAATAATATACTAAAAAGGACTACTAAGACAAAAAGGTTGATATAAATGAGTAGCAAGCAGACTTTAACAAAATGTAAACCTGCTGGCCAGTAAAACTTAATGAAATTAAGTACTTTTTATTCTAATAATGTATTATGTTTAAAATTTTCAACAAAAATAAAATTAAAAATCATTCTCTAAAATATAACTGACTAGTAAATCTCTGATATCTTCATTATATATCTCCAAATAGGATGCATGGACAAGAAACTTAGAATTATCAGATACTTGAATGCTTTCAAATATATGTTCAAATGCACGAGGGATAATGCCACGCTGAGATTGTGGATCTTCTATCCCTAAAAGATGCAATAAGATAAAATAATTAAACTTTTTCTGAATATCAAATTTAAAAAATATATATCTGAAAGAAAAAAAAATAACTAAAAACCTTGCATTGAAAAAGATTTTCCACATCCTGTTTGTCCATAAGCAAATACTGTTCCATTATATCCTTCAACACAACCTTCAACCAAAGGAAAACATATATCAGCATAAATTGTTTCTGTTACACTATCAACATTAAAAACTCCATCAAATGTAAACAACTTAGGTGGTTCAGCTGATCCTCCACCAGGTTTAAGTAAGCGACATAGCCCAAGTGACTCTTCCATTTCGATGATATTTACACATTTTAGATTGTTTTCTCGTGAATTTAATGGACGACACCGGACAATTACTTTTACTGCCTCTGCCATTACTTGTTTATTAGAAAATAAACAATACACAATATTTTGGATACTAATTTAACACCATAAAAATAAAAAATAATAATAATTTTGTTATACATACATACATACATACATACATACATACATACATACATACATACATACATACATACATACATACATACATACATACATACATACATACATACATACATACATACATACATACATACATACATACATACATACATACATACATACATATATACTTATATATATATATATATATATATATATATATATATATATATATATATATATATATATATATATATATATATATATATATATATATATATATATATATATATATATATATATATATTAAATTTACTTTGGTAATTGCTAATACGCTATTCCGAAATGTGTTTCTTTATTTTTATATGATCTATATCTTTTATGTAACTATAGTTATATTCATGAATTTAAAAAATTTTCTATTTATTAATTTCATTAATTATTAAAACTGATTGCTACTTTCTATTTTAAAAGCACGGGGAAGTAAATTATTTCCGGAGAACTAAATATCTAACTACTGATTAGTGTCTAGTGGAGATCAGCATTTTAATTTTCGTTATTTTTGGCTTTGCTCGGAACATTTTAAATGTTCAAAAAATTTATTTTAATTATTGTTATAAATAGGTAATTCGAAAAATCTACTTTATATGTTCTGTTAATATTAATTAATCTAGTAATCTACTCCGAACGCGTTTCCATTAAAATTTCTTAATCCTCGTTTTAATGGAAACGTAAATTTCGTAATTTTTTTACGATTCAGAAAACTTTAAAAGATTTACGAGAATTTACAGAAACGAAAATTTAACTGAAACTTACTAATTGAAACCTGATTAATAAATTTTTTAAAAAGTATCAGACCTGAAGTTAATCGACCATTTAAAAAATATTTTGGTGAATCAGTTTAATTTAGGCTTCATCAAGCTTGAAATATTGATAAATACTCGGCTGAAAAAAGCTCCATAAAGCTTATTTCAGCCGAGTATTTATCTTCCATATTAAACGTTAGGAGAAAATGAATTATTAATATTGATAGAGTATTATTTACGATAAGTAATGACTGAATGTACTTTAGTTTTTTAATTCATTTTTTAAAAAATCAACTACTCTAAATTTAACTTTACACACGAATTAATATGTAATTTTAAAAATTTATGTCAAAATTTAAAAATTTTTTGTTTGTTCTAGAGGCGATTTTGAACGCTAATCAGTAATGCCACCTAATGGTGGCATTACTACTTTTTTATACTAAGACACGAAATTTAAATTTGTCGTGAAAATTTAAAGATTTACCTGTGTTTTTAAAAGAATAAATTAGAAAAGCTGTTCTTTAAAAACGTTCACAATAAAAAATATCAGGCAACTTTTATTGATGAAGAAGACAATCATTCGTTGTTGTTTTATATTTTAATTTTGAACCAACGAGATTGGTTGTACTTTAAGGTAGTATTTTGGTTGATACTTTCGAACTGTCTTAAAGTACAACAATAAGATATTTTGGCTGATACTTAGGAACTGTTTTAACAACAAGATTTTTTTAAAACATTTTAAATAGAAAGATTAACATAGATAATAAAATAAAAGAAACCAAATGCAGATGGTGAAGCTGCTGCAAGCAAAAAAGCATTCTACACGGGATGCAGCTGATGATTATAGTATCTGCAAATTAACTTTAGAGAGTCATTTGAAAGTTAATCAATCATTTCTACGCTTTTTTTAACTTTTGGACCTAATATTTAAAATAGCGAACCTAAAACTTCACTTCAGCCTTAAAAAGTAAAACCAGTGATTCTACTTAAGGACAAATTTCAATTCTTATACAGAAGCAAACATAACCGCTAGAAAGCTGATACGCGAAGTATGACAAATATTACTACCCTAACGATTGTTTTAAAGTTTGATCATTTAGAACAAATAGAAAGACAATGTAAACTAGGGGAAAATGTCTTAATTTAATTATTTTAAATTAAAAATTTTAAATTATAATTTAATTTATTAAATTATAAATTAAATTATAAATTATAAATTAAAACAACACTTACCCCTTCCCTTTTAGAAAATATTCAATGACTATCTTCCAACGTTTAAAATAGAAGATAAAGAATTCTCATGTGACTATTTTTAAGTTTGAGTTGTGGATCAGGTAAAATAAGCCTTGTACCTGATATAATATTTATCACTCATTTCTATAATGATCAAAAAAAAAAAAAAAAAAAAATAGACGAGGATTTTTTAGTTTTTCTTTTTTTCTTCATCGTAATAATTTAATCATAAATGATATAGAGGATAACTTTTTTTCATAACAAGAACAACATATCTCAATAGCTATTATATTATCTATAATTGAATTTAATATAATTGAATGCAAATGAAGCATCTTTATAAGATGTTAATAACATTTGAAATTGAAGACAGATTTGAGATTATAAGAAGATAGATTTTCTAGATAGCTTCCTCATGATAATTTGCTAGTTTTATCCGGGAAAACTTCTCCTTTCATTGTCACTTTTCCTCAATCTGCAACAGCAATCAGCAGTCTGTATCAAAACTTTTATTTAAAAATGTAAATAATACTTTGTGTAACAAACAAAATTTGTCAAAACAGTTTTAAAAAAATAGTTAACAAATTCCCTTCTAAAAAGAATTGCAATTAATAAACGAGGCGATTGATAAGCAAAAACATTGGTTCGTTTTTCAATTGAGCTGTAGAAGAAATATAACTCTAACACCTGGACCTGGAGGATAGCTTTAAAGAACTAGAAATGACTGACATTTTTCAAATGCAAACAATAAACGAACTTAATAGAAGTTGAATTATTGGAAATTCAATTACCTAATTTTTATTGCTCGCCTGGAGAAATAACTTATTTTTATTGCTCACCTGGAGAAAATAACTTTATATAAGCATATTTGAAGACCAAAGAGAAAAAATAGCTGCCACATTTTTATGGCTTCAAGATAACGAATTTTTATAGTTGAATTCGATTTGTTATTCGGTTGTTTACGGTTATTTTTTCAAAGTTTTCTCATGGACTTAATAATTTTTTCATTTAAAACTTATTTCATAAATTCTTTAATTGGAGGTTTAATTATGCAGAGGGCGATAACTAAAAAACATCTAAAATGTTCCGTTTTAATGTGTGTGGAACGAAAAAATGATAAAAACGAGTAGGTTTAAACTAATAAAAACAGTTAAAATTTTATCTTAATCTCAATCATTTTTAAAAAAAAAAAAGAAAATTGAAAATCTAAAATATTAACTAAAAGTAACTGAGATAGTAACATAGAACAAAATAGTAAAAATTAACGAACTAAGCTGCTGACTTAATTGTTATCTTATTTTAAGAGAAAATTACTCTTAGATAAAGATACTGCACCAAAATATACGCAAGCATATAGCTATTACAAATAAGAAGCCACAAAATACTGAGATAAACCCAATAAACAGTGAAATTCATTTTTAAATTTTGTTCGGATACTTATTGAAACGTTGAAAATTTATTAAATTCGAATGCTTTGTTAACTTTTGAACCAAGAAAATGAATTAACATAAGTTTTTGTGTGTGTTATTTGAAATCTTGATTAAATATCCTTTAAGAATAATCATAAAAACTTTCATCTGAAATCCTTTTTTTGAAATAACTCCACCAAAGTTTATTTTTCTCAATAAAATTTTGGGTTCGGATACTTGTCTCTCTAACCGTGACAGTAAAATTCATATTTAAGATGAATCTATTTGCTTCTTCTAATGAAACAAAAGTCATCTGCGTAAGTAATTTCATACATAATTTTATAGAAAAAAAACACACACACAAAAAATAATAAATAATATAAGGCATCGAACGTATGTCCTTAAGCACGTTTGCAAGTTTACAATTTTTCACCATGTTAATAATTCACTTTTTATATTTAATCGCGCGAACAATGTGATTAACCCTTTAGCGCCCACCAGGGCTTAAAATTTTCAAAAAACTCCAAAAACTTCAAAAAGCAATTGTTTTAGGGCCTAGATTATGAATTAAAAAATAAAATTTTAAAATTTCACTAGCAAACCCAATTTTGTCATTGTAGCATATGTGATACATATAAATTCAGATAGCATTTTGTGATAGTTTCAAAAAGAGGAAACTCTCTTAAATACTTCTAAAACTTACATGTGTTATTAATTTAAAATAAAATAAACAAATAAGCTTTAATATTCGTAAAAAAACAGGAAAAAACTCTCTTTGAAAATACCTTGTCTGACAACAATCATCCGATTTTTAAAAAGACAATTTTGATGTGTTTTTAAGTCTTGATTATCTAATTATATTAACCTAGCTAAATCAGATCAACAAAAATATGTTGTAAATATGCTACAAAAGGTGTTTTTGAGATCACTGTGTTGACAGGATGGCCATAAAAGGTTTCTGAAGTTATGTAGCAGATCTGCTACACGGGCGCTAAAGGGTTAAATATTAAAAAGTGAAGCTGTCAGGCAGAAACACAATTGATTAACAGTTCAGCACAACTTATTATTCAAAGTTAATGTTGACAACGAAACTGATATTGCTAAAAAGTACCGAAACGTCTTATAAGCTAAAAAGTAAAATTATTGTGTTCACATGGTTTGACCCTTTGAGAATTTGATGATAATAATATAAAATAATATAAAAGAGTCTCAATAGATCCAGAGGTCAATAATACAGTAATTATTTAAGCTGTTTAATATACATTTTAGAATTTGATAGTTTTAGCGGAAATATTCTTATGAAGAAAAAAGTCTGTAGATAATGAATTTGTAACCAATCTCAGTAGAAAATTAAGTCAAATAAAATCAGCAAAGTCTTTTTTTCTTATTTTTGATTCTTCATCAAATATAAGCTATTGCAATTAAATATCTTCTAAAATAATCTTTAATGAAGACAGTCACTTTTCCATTGATATATATACTGTCACACACAATTGGGCGCTCATACATACGTTTTTGTGACTTTCAATGCTTGTGCCTAATTTCGGTTTATTTCCATTTGAGGAAAAATTGAGTTTTCCTTCTAATATTTATTTAACATTTATTTATTCAACTTATTGAGAGAAAACGTTTGTATTCTAAAGGGCAAAAGAAGGATTTAAATGGTTTTTATTTCAAACCTCCTTTCCCCCAAACAACTTTTACCTTGATTACTTTTACTGTGTTTTTGCCTTAATTACTACACTAATATATGAAAAAAAAAAAGCATATCAAAATGACAAAATATTACCATGCTAGATGATGACAAGACAAGTTAGAACAATGTTTTCCGATCTTTTTTGTAATGCCTTACCTTAGGCTTTTTAAATCCGTTTGTCCGCTATGTAGTATAAACATAATTTTTACTATTCAAAAATTGAATTATTTACTAAAGAAACTTAAAAGCCCTCTTTTGTATTATCCTTCTGTGGAGCGTGGGCTCCTTGTTGGGAAATACTGAGTTAAACTGAGAGCAGAGGAGATTAAGATTCGTCTTATTCATATTAAGATTCGTCAAGAGTAGCTTAAGATTTGTCTTATTTAGAAAAAGCGTTAAACTTTAACTGGAGAAACTTTTTTTTTCTCCCCAGCTGATTTCTTTTAGAAGCTATGGCAAGAATTGTTAGATCTTTTTGCTGTTAGAGACAATGTAAAGATATTTCGTTACATCAGAACATGTCATTTAACATTCGGCAAAAGATTTTGCGAAAACGTGCGATAGGTTTCATCTGATTTCAACTTATTTCTATGTTAAAAAAGTTTCACGATTTGAATCAAGTCTGATGTTATTTTTGAATATTTTAAAACGGCGTCACGTTGGATTTGAACAACAATTTACTACTAAATATTAAGTTTATCAAACAAGAACCTATCCAAGTGAAAATTTACCGCGGGAAGTTTTTTCTAATTCTACAAAAAAACCTCAACAATGTTTTTCCCAAGTGATAATGATAACAATAAACAGTATTTCTAAACCTTTTGAATAGATTGTTTGCTATAACCAGCAAAAACGAAAGTGTTAGCATGCAAGACGTAGACAAAATTGACGAGGGTTTAACTGTTGCCTTTTTAAAAAGTTAATAACAAACCTAAGAGAAAAAAAAGCGGGAAAAGTTCAGTTTGAAAAAAATTTCAAGATCCAAAGAATGTCATCTCAACTGTTCTGGTTCAAAAGCATTCAGTAACTTACACAATAAACTATACAGTGAACAAATCTAGTTTAAACAACTGGAAGCATTTGTACGAAGAAAAAAAGTTCAAACAACTGGACATTCGTACGAAGAGAAAAAGGAATTAGTCTTTTAATTATGAAGACTTACTTTTATGACAGATTTACTTCGCACAATATCCTAAAACTTTTACTTCTCAAAAAATAACTTCCAAAAAATTCACATGAAATGCGTTAGTTTTTCAGAAACGTATACTGTTAAAATTAATTTGCAACACCTTTGAAGCAACAGAGCTCGACAACAGTTACCAAGCAATAAAATGTGTCGCTGTTTTGGAGAACCATTAAATAATAAAACATGAACAATCCAGTTATAACATATTTGAACATATTTAATTAAAAAATCTAAGCGACAATATTTACAAGAAGAATTCATTCACGCTCTAATAAAACCCTTACATTGTCAAAATAAATCTCAGCCAATTAAAGCGCAAATAATGGATGAACTGATTCCGTAAGAAAAATATTAATTGGGCTATCATTAGCTTTTGTTGACTCTTTTTTTCAGAAATAAAAATTGAACCAAATCAAAATTCAATAGCAGCAGAACACTTTTAGAAAAATCTCTCAAACTTTTTTAATGAGAAATGAAAAAAAAAATACAAAAACGAATCCAATGAATGAATTGGAGAATGCAAACGATGATAGCACGTTCCGCGTTTTCCCTCTCTTCTGAGCGAAACAAAAATTATTTAACAAAAAAAAAAAGAAAAAAAAAAAAGAAAAGAAAATATTTTAATAAATAAACTCTTCATAATCTCTAAAGAGAATCTCTGTTAGTCTATGAGAACCTGATATATAAAGACTATTTGTTGACTACAGATTTAAAAAAGAAAATGAGAAATGTGTTTACCTTATATCACAGAAAAATTGAAAAACTGTGCACGTGTGTGTGTTTATATATATATATATATATATATATATATACATTTATATATACACACACACACATACACACACATATACACATACATAGTCTTCCTTTTTTTTCTTTTAGTGAAAAAGATATATGATTTAAAAAAAAAAAATTTAGTCAAAAGGAGGGAGAAATCAGTGTAGAAAAAACATAAACATTTTTTAATCAACAAACTGAGATTGTAACATTAATTCCCAGGTTTCCATTATCTGCAAACAGTTGTGCAATGCTGGTATCAAATACTAAACAATCACTATTTGATATCGCAGCTGAGATACCATCATGTATACTGCGAGGTGTAGCTTCCCAAGCAAGTCTGCGGCGATGTCCATTCAATTCTAATCGATAAGCAAAATTTTCTGCTTGTTTTCGAGAACCAATTAACTGAACAACAGCAAAAAACTGCTGGTGACCCTCAAACTTTTCCTGCTTTTCAAGTACAAGCATAAAATGATGACCAAAACATGACTGCATCATAACCCAATCAACAGCTCCAGGCAAATTAATGTCTGTTGCTAAGAAGACTATGTCTTCACCTTGAAGAGTAGTGATAGACTTATGAGATAGCATTAAGTGAGGCATAACAGCATCTAAAGATCCTTGCCATTTACAGGAAGCACCTGGACAAGGACAAGCATATGGTCGGAACTCACAAGAGTCTTCATGCTCAATCTTTGCAGTATGAGGTAAAGTGACATTACACCCAGAAGATGAATAACGACAAGGAAAAAGTACTGTATTAGCAACTTTTTCCATTGCTAAATTTCTAATACTCCCTAGTGGTCCTCGACAACTTGGGCATATTGTCAGTTTAGGACGACAATTTGAACATAAAAGGTGACCACTACTACATTGGAATATTGGAGGCAGAACATAGTCAAAGCATACCGGACATTCAAACAAACTTGCTAAATCTGGATTAGATGAGATATTCATTGTTGCAGAAACTATGTTCATTGGAACATCTCCCTTTATTGTGTTCGGACTTGCAGTGCCAATTGGTCGCATCAAATTTGACATTTTCAAGATTTTGTCAAAACAAACATGATTATAGACATTTTGAGATATCTAAAATGCACAATAAGATTTCTTTCATCACTAAATACAAATTTTGTTCAAAAATTGAACTGTTGCAACTTCTTCGTTGCTAAAATAACTACTAAGATTTTAGATTTACACTAAACAATCATATGTATATAATATAAAAATTTGAACTTTGTTATGAAAATGTTTTATTTACTTTTAAGTAAAATGCTATACTCAAACTTGATAAAAAAAATTTAAACTTGATTTATTTTTATAATGATGATTTGTGACCAGGAAAGATGTTTCAACTTTTACATGCTAAATACTGTGAGTTATAATGTATCTATTCTAATTGACAAACAATTGAAACTTAAAACAACCTTTCATCTGCAGTAAAATTGTGGTAAAATTTACTATGGTAAAATGTTCTAAACCAAGTTGAGAGAATCAAAAAACTAATCAACATTTTTTTAAATCAAATTTCATAATTTTTTATGCCATAAAAATTTTAAAGCACTTGATAAAAAAATAAAAGTATGTTTGCACCTATAAAATATCATTACAAAATAAAAGATCAAATTTATTGATGAGTTACAAAAAAAGTATCTATACTTTAGAAAAGGAAAAATAGAGTTTGAGAGGCAGAATTTTTGAATTGTGGAAAAAAGAAAAGTCAGGATATTTTTTGAAATTTGTATTAAGGGACTTTATTCTAGATTGCTTGAGGTGTCATAATTTTATTTCTTAAATACTTCTCACAAAGCAATGTGCAAATAAAGTTAAATACAAAATTGTATAAATAAAAAGGATATATGGTGTCATTTATTAAGGTTATATTTATGATAAATCCAAACTTTTTTGTGTGTAACATATTATATGTATGTATGTATATATGTATATATATATATATATATATATATATATATATATATATATATATATATATATATATATATATATATATATATACATATATATATACATGAACTTTATTAGTTAAGAACTAAATTAAAGCATAAGCAAAAGTTCTTTCAAATTTTATTATCTTAATAGCAGAAACAAAAAACTTACCAATACAGACGCTTTTTACTTTAGCGAACATTTTTCCTTGGTTGAACTTTACCTCTCCTACAATACGCCATCTTTTAGAAACGAAAGTCAGGATTATCACACGGCTGAGCATGAAATTATTTTCGACAATTAGACCCTCAAGTGAGGCTGTTGTCATGTCATTTCAATTATTCTAGACTTGTTCCTTACTCGTTGGAAAAATTGTTTCTGATGATGTATGTATTAAAAAAATTTTGAAGGCTGAAGATATTTTTTGGCGAATATAGCGAATAAGCTCTTTGTATTCTTTCTAATGCAATGTAAATGCAAGCATTACTACTATATTCTGGTTTGAAATTTAAAAAATCTGTGCTAACTAGTATTATGTAGAAATTTATTAAAAAAGAATTCTACAATCTAAAAACTGCCAAAATTTAACTTTATATTAGTTTTTAGAGTGTAGAATTCTTTAATGACTGATACATTCCCCCCCCCCCCCCTTACATCTACTGCGGGGGGGCGGCGCAAAATTAAAAGGAGATTTTTTAAAAGGATATTTAAGTTGAGAAATCGTTTTCTCAAATTCAGACTTATTTAGTGCTTTTGTTATATACTATCAATTAATATGTGCATACCTTATATCGCAGAACAAAATATGTGCAAGGATAGAGAGACATGACAGACTTTACAAGTTAGCTTATGATAGTTTTACTAATAAATTTGGTATCAATCATTCACTATCTTCACCCTCAGTGGTTTCGCATGGTAGGGGATAATATCTAAGATGGAGTGTAAGTTACAAAACTTAAAAAGTGTATAGAAGTTTTTACATTGGCTCTCGTTTAGTTTTTAGATTGTTCATTGTAATTGTAGGTTGGAAAGGAAATTTAAGCTTCTGCTAAAGTACTGTTTTGTCATAACAGGGTAAAATTATGAAATATGCCAGAATATGGGCTCCGACTGGCGGATAAAGATTAACTTAGAGCTGAGGTTACGAACTATTAAAATCGTGCTGCAAACAGAACTCAAGAATAAAGTTGTGGAACGCGTTTCATTTGGTCTTAGACGTATAAAGCTGAAAACTTAAGTATTTGTGGGGTCAAGGTTTCTTATAGAAAGCAGGAACGTTTGGAAAATTTATTTGCTTTTAATCAAAAAAAATCTCCAACGATTCAATTTGAAATTAAATCAATAAATTAATCAATAAACAACAATTAGGTACAGAGTACAAGGAATAAATAAAAATAGAAAAAGATAAAGAAATTACTGATTCCTTTGAGACAGAAGAAAGTTGGGTGACAGAGAATCATGGTTTACTTAATTGGCCAATGTTGTAGCACCATTTAGATATTTTTAGGCAAGTTGTATGTTATCCTGGTAAAATTGAAAGGAAAGACCTGAGTGATTTAAAAAAATGTATGAATGACAATAATAAAAGTAAAGATAAAAAAAATTAAAATAACCAATGCTTTTCACAAACTATGGATTGAATATTTGAAAAAAAGAGGGCCATAAGTAAAAAATATCCTGATTTTTCTTTTTTATGTAAATAAATGACCAGAACAAGTTTGTTGCTGAATTTACCTTATCTGATAAAAATGTAAAAAAAAGAAGATAAAGATAAAATAAAAAAATAAAATAACCAAAAAAAGAAATCCCAAAAAGAATTTAATCGTGTTTTAATCGGTGCTTGTTTTATGACCGTGTGGTATTTTAATTGTCTAACGCTTTTGGGCATTTCATAAATTACAACACAATCAAAATTACCATGGTGTGACTTAACAGCCCTCTATGCATTAAGAAAGTCCTAATTTAAAAAATGACAAATTTCGTATATATAATTAAACATTTAGAGAAAAAAATTTAGTTATTTTAACTAACTAGATATCTAGTTAAAACAAGTTATTTTCCGCAAATGTTTATTTTATTTATACGGAAATTGTCATTTCTTAAATTAGAACTTTCTTAAAGCGTAGGACTTTGTTAGATCACACCACGGTACTTAACATTTAAATTGCCTCGTTTTTAAATCAGGCAAATTATTACTAATTAGTTTCCAAGGAAATCAATCCTAAATTTAGACATTATTCTAACCCATCTGTTAAAAGTGTTGGAACAAATTAGTATGAAATGACAATATCTTTAACCTGTAAGTACTTGTTTGATGCTTCACTTTAAGTCTATAAACTTTCATGTTTAGGCTTGTTAGGTTTGGTTAGGTTAATTTAGGAGATTTAGCAAAAGAAATAGAGTTAAGTTTTTTAAAAAATCCAGTATAAAAGCTCATTTAGTAATTTTTCTTCACATAAATGTGAAACTTTTGTTATTTGTCTTGTGACAGGTTAATTTTGAAAATTAACATGTCAGTTTTTAAATTCAGTTTTAATCACGGCTCCTACCTGCATTGGTTTATTGACTTCACATGGAAAAGTTGAAACAAAACAAGAAAAACCAGGGTTGAAATAGATTGGTAATTTACCCAAGCCAACTTTCATACTTTTTATTGAGTCGGATCAATTTCATTTTTGTAAGTTTTAACTAAAAATACGCATTTCAAAAGAGCACATCAAATTATTATTTACATCTCAAGAAAAAGTAAATAAATATTTTCTTCTTATATTGCAATAAAACTCATCATTGAAATTATTTATTCTTGCGGTTTCGTCATGAAAAAATCTAGCTTCCTTAAATTAACTTTTCAATCTAAATAACTTCATCAAGTTCTAAAATGCTTAAAAATAGTAATCATTTTTTATTTCCATGCTTCGCTTACCCACACTCGTTGTAAAATACCGCCGACCCACAAGTTAAGAAAATTCAAACGTAATACTTTAAATATGTTTCTGGAAAAATTATTCAAATGATTAAAAAAATTTCTAACGAATTTTTTCAGCTTTTTATTTCATGAACTTTTAAAGTGTTTCTAGCACGCAAACTTTGAAAATTTCAATTCAAGTTTTTTTATTAGGAGATTGGTTTAAGAACTTCTCTTTATCTAATTTAAGTAAAATGCAAAGCTTTGTAAAACAGAAAAAAGAACAACAGTAAAAAAACAAGCTTGTTATGCAATAAAAATACCATTTATACCCTTTGAATAAATTACAATTCTCATTGTTCCCTTTCACTGGATATTACTCCTATAGGCTTCAAATTGTTATTTTTAATACTTGGAATTTTATAGACATTGGAAAATAACTCATCACTTGAAAGATCAGTATGTTCAGCTTTTGAAAGATCAGTAACAGCTTTTGATAGATCAGTAGCATCTTTGATTAACCAATGTTTATCATACCAAGAGCTTCAAATCGAAGTGTAAATGGATGGTATTGAACTCATGAAAAGCAATAAAATAGTATTAACAAATCATAAATAAAAAAAAAAGTTATACATTACATCATCCAAATATTGTGTAAAGTACCGTTGCTAAGGCAGAAAAATTGTACAAACCCCTTTAAGAATTTTTTTTTTCTTTTTTCAGAAAATGAAAGTCAAATAAATTACTCCTAAAAGATGAGTTTAAAGATTTTTATTCCACTGATGCGAAATGTAAAATAAAAATCTTAAATGCTCATTAAAATCCCTTAAACTCTTGAAAAATACAAATATATCATTTGAACTTTTGGAAAAATTATATTTTATTGTAGTAATTTATAATGATAGATATGATTTTTACATTTACATTTTAGTATTATGCATCATATCTTAAAAAAATATATTCACTTCTCTTTGATTTTTTTATCATCTAAATTTTAGTTTTTAAGAATTAAAAATGATGAATTGAAAAATGAAAATTTTGATGAATTAAAAAAATACGGTAAGTATGTTTAATTTTATTCAGAGAAAAATCCACTCTTCATATATAAAAGGGTTAAAAGATATAAGATTTGAAAAAAAATATTCATTTTTTGTTGAATTCTTTTTCATTATTTTTTATTTTCTAATTCTTATTTCAACACATTTTGTGGCTCAAAAATGTTCTTAACAATCCATTGGAAGCGTCTTATTCATCATAAAAAAACTCTCTCGATATGAACTTTCCACTGCTTTTGAGCTGCTGAATTACTAAAAGCTCAGTCGAGGCGAAATGTGCTTTTCTGCCCGTAATATTTAAGTTAAAATTGTCGAATAAAATTTTTGTTTAGTGTTACCAAAATATTTACTTTAAATTGGTGTATTTCCTGTAACACAATAGTTAAAGAACTTTTTTTAATTGAGTTTTTATTGAACTCTTTTTTTACTGACTTTAAACGCGTATTTATACTTTAATTGTAGATAGTTAACGGAACATAGAACAATTATCAAACTTACGATGGTTAAAATCGGATAGAAGAATATTATTTAAAAATAAAGTGTGACACATGTTTGGGAAGCAAAAGCGTTTGAAAATTTTAACAAGTAGAAGTGTAAACATGGTGCATTTATTAGCTTTTCCATCATCGTATGCACCATTGAGTTAGAGTGCTTTAAATTTAAAAAATTATAAAAATCTTTTTTTTTTAAATATTTTATGTAATAATGACGCATATGATTTAAAGATGCAACTGTTTAATTTGCGGAACCATTATGGCAATGCTTCTCCTCACTTGTTAGTCCTATTTAATATTATTAAATTTCTTTATCTAATTTTTTTTTTCCCACTTTATTTAATTTTTTTTTTAAATTCTTACTACTTTTTAAAAAATTAGTTTTCAAACCAGAGAAAAATTTAAGTGAACTTTATAATTTTTAAGGTATGACGCAAATATGAAAAAAAAAAATCACATCATCTTCTTCTACCCCCTTTAAACTCGGTTAAATAAAAAGAAAATTCTTGTCGGCATTAAATATTGTGATAAAGTGGTAGGTTTCCACAAATTTGTGTTCATAAACCGCAGCCCTTTGACAGAAAAAGTACGTGCAGATTATAAGGGATGTTGTAATCCTTTCCTTAAATACGCTAGTTGAGGGTTTCCCAGCAATTATTGCTTGAAATACCCTAGATGAGGGTTTCCTAGCATTAATTACTTGCAATGATTTGTTCCAAGAAAAAGTACTACATGCAACTTTTCAAATAGGGATGGCCACATTTTACGTTGTTTTAAAGGGTTAAATCATACTTACAAGAGAGTTCTTAGTTTTGTCAAAGAAAAAGCAAACGATCATAATCTTAAACGTATTTTTCGATCTTTTGGTTTCAAACTATCCCTGAAGACAATGACAGCAGAAGAATTTTCTACAAAATTTCTTATAAGTCATGAATCGAAAATTTTTTTAGCTTTTCAATAAATAAAGACGTGTCACCTGCTCTCAGATAAGAATCACCTGGTGGTAGTATCACAACCATAGGAGACAAATACCATGTGTACTTACTCGTGCTCTTTTGAAGTGAGTTACTAACTTCAGAACCCCATTTTAATGAAATTGGTTTAGAAAATTTGAATGCATTTAAGTTATTGAGAACAGAATTTTCTGGAATTTAAGGAAGACCGGTATATTGTAAATAGCTACAATAAATCCCATCCTTGAGACAATATCTTTCTTTTAAGGAGTAAAGTATTTAAAAACTGCGGATGTCATAAGAGTTAAGACGTCTATTGCAAAGACCAAAAGCTTTTCATCTGGATGATAGATTTGAAAACTTTTATTTCTCAAGTTTATTTTTCATGATGAGCGCCAAATAATCTACAAACCCTAACAATTATTATTAAAAAACTACAGAGATCACCTCTTAGCAAGACCTGAAGACTTTTCCCTCAAAACTGCTTTAAAAGTTTAAAATACATTAGTTTTGGCAAAATGCTTCCTACACATTATCCAAGGAATGGTTGACATCAAGAAGAAGATTATCTCTGATTCAAATTATGGACTAGTTACAGATACAGATAATATGTCTGCAGTAATTGTCAATCAACTGTCCTCATCAATATGATTTTCTTCTTTGCAAATCAAAGTGTACAACTACCATCTTGTTAGCTATTAAATAAATAAAACCATTCCATTTCTGGCCTCCTTCTGTTTGAAATCTGAAACCTCTCCTTCTGACAAATTCTATACTTAACTTTAGCTGTCTGAGATCTTCTCCAAGATAGTTCGTTATAAACAACCACAAAAAATATAGGGAAAGGGGGGTTGATCTCAATAACTGTCTGTTTTGTTTTACTTTCATATAATTTGCTTCCATATAACTCAACATCAAGAAATATTTTTTAAATGTTGTAAAACGTAACATTAATTTTTTTCAGTTTTGTTAAATTTGAAAGCTTAATATAATCACTTGAGTACGTCGAGTCGATCACAGGTTAAAGAAGCAACTATAAGCAGGGGCGGATCTAGCTTTTTTTTTTGAGGGGTGCTGAGCAAGTATGTACTGCGAAGATATGTTCATTACCCCCCCCCCCCCCGCACGCTTTGCGAAGGGGGGGGGGGGTGTCATAAAAAAGGTTTTTATAAAGTACGGGGGAGAGAGTCACCCAAAAGTGTACAAGTTTGTTTAAGAGGTGTTCAAGGCAACGAATACGTACGTAGTTTGACTATATTTTTCACCAACTTTTTAAATTTTCAACCTCTTTTTTAACAAAAGAAAAGGCTATATCCCTCTGGGTCTTTTACCTGTCTGCCCATCTTTTTATACCCTTTAAACTGCCCGTATTTTGATTAAATAATCAGAAAAGAAAGGTTACAATTCTTATAAACATATCTATTTTATTTCCATAATAGTATTTTGTATGCAAAATAATGCAGCAACTTAATTTTATTAGCAGTAATTGACTTTTATATCATTAACAATTCAATAACAGAGTTATAGCTAATAAAAATGATAATAAAAATAATTACTCTCGCCTGCCGAATAAACGGGGTTTAATTTCATGAACCCAAACATTGAATACACAATTATTTTTATGGCATATAACATAAACTAGGAATGGCATAAGAATTGAACAATAAAACCCAGTTTTGAAATGTTAAAAGTAAACAAATTTCTTACCATAACTGTGCTAAATTTCTTTTTCTAAACTGTTAGCTTATGACTAATATAGTAAATTTCAAATCATGAAACTTTACTAAATTAAAACCATATTTCAACAGTAGGAAAACTAAAATAAACTAGTAGAATAGTTACAAAATGTAGAACTGATAAAAGAAACTTTTAATAAAAATCTACTTTCAATGGAACTATCCAAATTTTGCTTCTAATATGATTTTTAAACAGAAACTTAGAAATATATAAAGTAACCATCTAGTTTAACTTCTAAAAACATCTGCGTCATGCACATTATATTGCAATTATAACACAATTGTATTACAACTCACTATTAAAAATAATTATTAATACTATGATATAATATATTTGTGTTTTCATCAGTTCTTCGAAATTTGGTAACATCAGTTTAAGAAAAAATAATTGGATGGTTTGAATAAAAATCTGCATTTGTATATAATTCGATACTGGTCAAATATCTAAAGTATTCTGACAAAGATTCGTTTCCAATTAATGATATAGAACAAGCATCAAATAAACAGTTTCCGTTTGGAGAAGTTCTAATAAAAAAACAAAAAATTAGCATGAGCGAGGTAACATAATTTAATGATGTTATGCCACAAAATAATTATTACACAATTTTAAGTCATAAAATAACTTACTGGTAAATCATTTACTAAATGTAATTTTGGTATTATTCAATCATAAAATAAGTTATAACATAATTGATTATTTTCTCCTTGAAATATGATATAAATATATTATACTTAAGCATGAACAAAATTTTACTAGAAAAATATATTTTTAAATTTTAAGCACCTAGGACAAAATTTTACACATCTTTCAGCTTAAAATAAAAATAAGTTTGTAGTAAAATGTTTAAGCAAAAAAAGTTATATATGATTTCTTTATTTGCTATTATTTTAACTATAATTCAACACACACACACACACACACACACACACACACACACACACACACACACACACACACACACACACACACACACACACTAAAATACATTTTAAAATAATTTGAAGCGTTGAATCCGCCATGTTTAGAACACTTAACCTACGATTTAACCAAAAGCTTAGTGAAAACCCTCTTTTCTGATTTATGCGTGATTGGCTTGCACCCTTCAGAGATCTTTCTGATTGGGTCAGCACCCCTCAGAACCAGTTTTGATTAGCTTAAGAAACCAAGCCAATCGAAAATAGCTTCTGAAGGGTGCAGGCCAATCAGAAATAATTCTGAGGGGAGCAGGCCAATCAGAAAGCGACTATACTGGAGTTTCCTAGTCGAAACATAAATATATATAAAATACGCTAGCGCTAACACAACAACAAAGATAATTATTTTCGACATCCTTCACAAAAAATTAAATCGCAAATTTTGAGTTGAATAAAATATTTTAACAATTTAATTTTCATATATAACAAAATGCAACAAAATAGTAAACTTTGCTTGTTGAAAGTTGACGGGTGCTGGAGCACCCTTTGAACCCCTCTGGATCCGCCCCTGATAAGATTACTATTCTCTAGACAATCAATAAAGATGAAGCATTAATACAAGATTTTTGATGATAATAGGTGCTACAACATTTTTTTTTTTGGTTTTAAGTCGATTTCAATTGCGTTTGTGAGGTTTTCTGGAACTGTGTTGAAACGTCCAGCCGACAAATTTGATTATTATCTTTTGGCTGGTTTCCACGTCTTAGAATTTGATTTTCAAATTTCCATTGCTTACGTCCAAAATAGATTTGAATAGTTCGCTTTGGTAAGGCAAAGCACGAAAACAGCATTTAATTCTTAAAAAATACCAAGGTTGTTTTTTTCTAATAAACATCGCATAAAAAAAATATGAAAAATGAGTTTTTTTGTCTGAAGTTTTAACGACAGATTGTTTTTAATAATATTGAAAGATGCAGAACTTTTTATAAAAGTTTTTTTAAGTAGATTTTTCCTATGACTTAAAACTTAGCATAGTTATTTGCATGCTAAGTGTGCTTGTACTTAATCCTGCTTGTACTTAATTCTGCTTAATTCTTTGTCGGCAAACTTTTAAAATAAAGGATTGATAATTTGTAAAACAGAAGTTACCAATTTGTCAGCCATTAAGTAAAAAAGTCTTTTAGCTATTTAATTATTTTTTCTTTAACATAAGTTTTACAAGCTTTTATTAATTTAATGTCCATGGAAAAAGGAAGAGTTCATTGTTTTGCAGCCGATGAAAGTGAGAACAGTGAGCATGCTTTTCAATGGTATCTTGATAATTACCATCAATGTACTGACACTGTCATATTTGTCCATGTGTATCAAGTGCCAATTTTACCTCCCATGGGCATGATGGTTGGTTCATTGCCAATGGCTGAGTATTGTAGGGAAATGAAAGAAGCTACTACATTAAAAACACAAGCATTATTGTCCAAGTATGCTAAGTTTTGTGCAGAGCAGAAAGTCAATTACTCAGTTACTCTTGAAGAAGATTTCCATTCTCCTGGCTATGTAATCTGTAATGTAGCAGAGAGGAATAATGCTGATGCAATCATAATGGGCCAGCGAGGACTCAGTGCAGTCCAACGTGTATTGTTAGGTAGTACAAGTGACTATGTTTTGCATCATGCCCATTCTCCCGTCATTATTGTTCCTCCTCCCAAAGTGTAAAATCTTAATAACTCAATCCTGGCTTTTCTTATGCAGATATTTATTTTTCTTTATCTTTCTTTGTAAGAATTAACTTGCTACATCTTAGATATGTCGTAAACAAAATAATGCTACAAAATATTCTTGGTACTTTTAATACTTATCTTTTATTCTTGTAATATTTAAAAGTAATTTTTGTTAGTGTTTTTGAATTCTTTTATTTTTTTTTAAAGAATTCAAATAAAAACAAAATGTCTTTGATATGTTTTTTACATTTCAGTGATAAGATTTTTGTAAATTTTGTTAAATTTGTTTTATTTAAAATTTAGATATTTTCTTAAAACTTTGTGAAATATATTTCTTGTAAAAAATACATTTTTGGAAAATGCACTATATACAATTTTTAACCTATTTGTTTTGTTTTTACATCTCTTAGGTGTTAAATTAGTAAATAACAACATGTTAATCCAAGATTATTGAAGTTTTCTATGTTGTTTTATTGATGCAGTATTGTATATTTTATTGCTATACCATGCATTGTTACCTATTTCTATTTCTTTTTATTTAATTATTTTCCAGTACATAAAATTTTTTAAAAGACTATAAAAAATGGCTGGCCGAATCAATGCTATTGCTATTGATGACAGCAAAACCAGTGAGCGAGCTTTTGCTTGGTACTTAAGTCACTACCATAAAAATGATGATAAGTTGCTTTTAATCCATATCCATCAAATGCCTCAACTGCCTCCCATGGGTATGTCAGGAGCTCTAGTTGCTCAAAGTCTCACTAAAAGTTTCCATGAATTGGTTGAGGAAAGTATCAAAGAAAGCAGACATGCAATTCAAAAGTATGAAACTCAATGTCAAGAGCTTAACATCAACCATGAGGTAGTCTTTGGCGATGATTTTCATTCCCCAGGAAATATGATTTGTGAATTGGCACATACAAATAAAGCAGATGCTATTATTATGGGTCAACGTGGTTTGGGTACCATGAAAAGGTTGTTGCTTGGCAGCACAAGTGATTATGTACTGCACCATTCACATGTTCCAGTGGTCATTATCCCACCACCCTCTGAACAATAGAATTTTCTTTTTTCTAATTCATCAAGTTTATAGCTTATAGCATGTATAGAAAAAAATCTTTTATGTATATGCTTCATGATCATAAGATTATGTTAAGACTATATGAAGAGAGCTTTTTAATTTTTAAAAATTCAAACATTTCGTTAACTGTTTAGATTTAAATGAATATAAAGTAAAAAAAAGATAAAATCAATCCTTTTTTTATATAATGTATTTTTGTTCTATTTAGTAAGTAATGTTTATTATTAACACATTTAATTCGTGAATTAATTTATGAAAAAGATTGTGAAAATATTTCTGTTGGTAGTGAGTTTTTTTGAGTGCGTTTAAAAGCAATAAACACTTGTACTTTTAGGACGAGTGCTGAAGCCGTCTTCAATAGATGCTTCGCTTTTATGTTAATTATGCAGTTTGTTAGTTATGTAAGTAGTGGAGGTGCTTTTTTTTTTTTATTATTGAAATGCAGATTTTAAAATATCATTAATGAGCTTCCTTTTGATATGTAAACATTAACTTTTCGCCGTGAAAAGCCACGTGGTATTCTCTGATTGTGAAGCGCTTATACAAAATGTCAGAAAATAGTGAACTGCAAAAACCAGAGGGGCGTGAAAGTTTTGCAACAGCTTTTTAACCAACCAAAATTTTCTTTGATTTTCTGTCTTTGCAATTCGTTCGTTTTGTAGCCGAAACGATCTGCACCAATTTATTAATGCAGCCCTTAAAACCATTGTAATTCATCGAATAAATAAGTTGTTTATAATTAAACTCTCAGATAGTTAAAAGCTGCTAATAGGAAGGCATAATTATTGAATGGAGATTTATACGCACACACCGAACATCCAACATTTCCATTAAACTTAGAGCAAGTAGTTGCGTTCGAAACTAACCTTAAACGTTATTAGCGACAGGCAGTTGGGTGTTTAATAACGGTGTCATGCACACCTTGTGCTCAATCGAACAGTTAAAGCATAAAATTTCGTTCAGAATAACGTTAAGCAAGTGTTAAGTGTTTAATTATCCGCATGGGTAGTGATGTTAAAGTGAGTTTGAAAATCTGCTAATTAAAAAACAGTTTTCGTCCGAAAAGCCGCTAAATAAACAACTTCTCAACGTGTTTATATTAAATTCATATTATATACAAAATTACTCATAGTCAATTGAAAAGCTCCAGGTCACGAAATAAATAGCGAGATGGTGCAAGCTTTAAAAAGATGAGTCTGTTTATTAACAATGTTCTGTTGTTGCCGTACATTTTATACCTGTTTTTTCAAATTGGATCAGGTTAGTTTTTTCGCTTTCACTTATTTCTTTGCTTTGTAGTATCTCTGAATAGAAAACTGTATGGTAGTGAATATGATCCAGAGATTATGCTTTGAATCTCTATCATAAGTAAAAAGTCTTTTATTTGGATGCTAATTGATGTTGTTGTTGTTGTTTTTTTAGTTATTGGTAAAAATGACCCAGTAAATGCACCACTGCTCCGTAACGTCTACAATCCATTATCTCAGTATCAGTTCAATCCACCCCAGATTAAATCTCAAATTCCCTCGTCATTGGTCGCACCTTATTACAATCAAAAGCAAGAAAACTATATAATAAAGAAACCTAAAATTGAAGTAGCAAACACAACAAACTACAAAAGATGGGGACCAAAGTTTATTATTATTGAAAACAACAAGCAACCTGAGTTTGTTCGCCCACAGTTAGATAAGAATAGTCAAATTCTACAATACAACTATGGTAATCCTGGGGACGAGGTGCCAAAATACAGTTTTTCCTATAATAAAAAACCTTCTGTTGCAGAATCTTTTGAAGATTCGATAAATCCATGGCACACAATGTTACCAGAGAAAAGTATAAGACAGACAAGAGTATTAGATAAAAATCACCTCAATCGCTACGAAGAAATTAGCAATGAACAATTGTATGCAAAAGTGCATGTTAAACAAGAAGGTTTAGAAACTAGAGATCGTTATGCTGAAAAAAAAAATACGCCTAAACTAAGATATTCGCTACCTCAGCAATCTGAGCATCGAAGAATATTAACGCCTCAAACGTCTCAGCTACAACTTGTTTCTTCTTTTTTAGATCCAAGGTATTATAAGCGGAATCAAAATGGATTAGAAAATAAAAATTTTGCTAAAAGTCCAACTTTTACAAAGTTTGATTCTTTTAGAAAAGAAAAATTAGAATCTGAAGGAAATCCAAGTCTTGAATACATAAACACAAAAGAACAACTCAAAGACCTCAATATTCGTTATCGACAAAAACCAAAACTGCCTAATCGTTACAATGCTGAAAGAAAGACAGTCACGGGTGGCGAAGATCCTTTTTACTTGCAAGAGAAAGATGGCAAGTTTATTCCTGAAGACAGAAAATTGCATCATAGTAGAGCTTTAATAAAAGATGTCAGAATTATACCTTCTGAGCAGGCAGACGTATACCCTAACGTAGACAGAATGGATGAGCCTCAGTACCAATCCTCTGGAAGTTATTACTCTACTAATGAAAATAAAAACAATCATAAAAATGAGATACACGTCCAACCCGAGTTACTTATTGCATCACAAAGAAGGAATCATGCAACACATAGGAACGAAGATTATGCAACACACAGGAATGACGATCGTTTAAACTTGATTGATGAACCTAAAAATGAAAATGAAGCAGCCATTTTAAAAAGTTTCAAAAATGAAGATAATACTCAAGCATCCACTTTAAAAAGTTTGAAAAATGAGAAAGAAAGCTTTTTGTTATATAATAAAATAGAGCCAACTGCGGGTGAACATAGTGCGGGTGAACACAGCGCAGTTCAAAAAAGTGCCGATTTACCTGATTTAGACAAAAAAACAGGAAATAACGGAATAGGCATTAGTGAAAGGAAGAATAGCACCTTAAATTACGAGCACAAAGAAGAAGGTCAAGCTGACCCAATAGGTAAAAAATTATGCATTTTTTTCTGAAAAGCTTGGTTAGCAAATAGACGGAAAGCTTTATCATTGCTGATACAAAAGAAGTTTCCAGCGCGCTTTTCTGTTATTTTATAATTATCTGTATAAGAGTTTTTGAGTGTCTGCGTAAGTGTTTAAGTGTGTACACATTTATATATATATATATTCATATACACTTGTATAAACGCTTTAGTGAACATGCATTCCTATGTATGCACCCTTAAACAATTACACCGGCACTCACTCACACACACATACACACACAATTATAAATACATACTTAACAATCGTAAAAACAAAAAAAAATTAAGTTAACATTACAAAAGGTTTATTTTGCAATAAGATGGATATTTCCAACCAATCAAAACAATCGATAATTTAAAAACTCTGTACTTAACTTACACATGCATTGATAGTTAAAGGAAATAAAATCCATTCTATGGAATAGAAAGCTATCGCATTTTACATTGTTTTTTTATTTTAATGTGCATATTAATAAATGTTACAAAAGTTGATACTGAAAAATTGGTTTTATATACTAGGTAAAAGTAAAAATTCTTAATGAATGAGTTTTATGTCATAGACCATTATGATTACACTTTCTCTCGATTTAAACCAAGTGGGGGCAAGCTCAACCAACGAAATCATTTTGTAAAAAGCTACGGGAAATACATAAATTCAAAACTACCCTTAAGTTCAATTGAAACTAAGGCAGTCGAGCGCCATAGATTTACTGAGAACAATAATTTGGAAAATCAAAGTAAATCTTTAAATGTAGAGGAAGTTCGTTCAAATAAGTTCTCTAAAAGCAGTAAGTTTGAAAATAAACTACCATCTTTAGAAAGCATTTCAGTCGAATCAATCAAGCAGCAAGCGTTGGAAAAAACATCGTTTGAGCACGTTGATCTCTTACCTAAACGAGAAAAACCTTTAATAAGGCAAACAACATTGGAAACTGGCGAATCATCTTTAAGTGCTCCTTTTTCTAAAGATCCTAATCAAGAGTTAGGTGACAATCAAATATCCTTTAAATACAAGCAACAACACCAAATTTTAAATTCCTCACCGCTTAAGACTTTCAAAGCCTCAGCTAACGATCGCTTTGTACCGGAATCACAAATGCAACGATCAACTGAACTTAAATACAGAAAATTCAAACAAAACTTAACAAAAGGTTTGTGCAACGAATGCAGTAAATTTAAAGGGGTTGATCATTTATTTGGACACAGATGTTGTGAAGACAGATCAACTTTAGTCAAAGATGCAGCAGAAAAGGAACAGCAAACTCCTAAAACAGAGTCTTCGGTCGGCATCACCCTGCTACAGGAGCAAAAGAACAAAGAACAAAGCCAACGAAAAGAAGAAGGTCATAATATGGAATCTCAGTTTACGGATAGCATAAAAGCAAACATGCTGTGGTTATATAACAGCTTGCTCGAACAAGGAGGATGTATGTATTTTTTTAAATGTCACGAAACAACTTAATACATAATAATGTTTAATATTTTATGAAAAAAATATTTAAAAGAAATCAAGGCGTTTCCAGCATAAATTTATTTCCAAGTTAGTTAGAAATTCAAAATATTTTTTTCATAAAAATTCCAGTGAAAGTCAGTGGTTGTTATTGATTTTATTTAGTCCACGTGCTTCAATTGTATTCGACTGGATGCTACAGAGGGGATTGCTCAAACGCAATTGGTTCTATAAAAATGAACGGTGTTGAGTTAGGAGGGGGTGTCGATGGGATGAACATTGTTGTTCTTGATTATCCAAGTAAATCCAGGGCCATTTTATACTTATTCCACTGTCAGTTGCCAGTTATTTACTTATAAAATGTATTTTTTTTTATTCATAACAAAAAAAAAAAGTTTTAAAAAAAGGTTCCTTTTTCTTTCAAATTTTCAGGTTTTGAGTTTCTATATTCAAAGGCGTATAACACTGGCTTTAACGCAATTGAATCGAACAAGATGGTCCGGTTTGTTGAGCAAATTCAATCGTCTTGTGTGGTTCTCGTTGTTTCTCAAGGTGAAGCAACTGAATTTATGACGTCAGAGGCTTGGAAGGCTTTGGTAAAAAAGCGTTATGTAGATTTTTAAAGTAAAACGTTAAACATAAACTCCATACTTTAACATTTGCTGTGGTTTACATTTTATTTGCTTCACAAATGTATTTAGGGTAAACTGGCCGGTAAATCAGCGATTTTTGTTCCTCCGGGAGGTTCACTTGCATTTATTGGCTACAAAGGAGAAAATATTTTACTATTTAAAGAAGGTAATTATCAAGTGTCAGGAGACGGCGCAAGCGCAGTGTTTTCTATTATAGGTAAGATACTAACTTTAACTACAAAACTCAACGCAAACTTTTAATAACAAAATTGCTTTATGTTACATTATCGTCTCTATCTATATCTTGTCATCTTTTTTCATTACTCGTCATATTTTGTCATATTTTGTCATATTTTGTCATGTTTTGTAATTTAGGTTCTGGTAATGAGTACATGACATTTGGGGGATCTGGCCGAATTTTCACAAGGTTTGTTCATGAGATCATAGTGAATGATACAGGCAAAATTTATGGAGGTAAAAATATTCAGAAAGCGAAGAAGCTCTACTCTGATGCTGAAGAACCTTCCATTATTTTAAAAGCTATCAAGCAACCATCTAAATTAGAGTCAGCGACGAATGACGATGATAGTGACGTAAGAGTAGCAGATAGATTAAAAGACAGATATGACTCAATGGATGATAGAAATACTGCTACTGTTCATAAAGAAATAAAGAAAAATGTCAAAACTATGGAATTTTTAAAAAATAAAGTCGACATTAAGGCAGATGAAAAAGAAAGCGTTAAAATTAACTCTGTTAGCAAGAAACCCCCCCAGAAAACTTCTATCAAGCAAATGCAAGAGGAGAGCGATAAAGAAAAATTTAGTGTAGAAGAAGCGAAACCATCACACGCTCTTAATTACGGAGATAAAATGACTATGAAGCATTACCCTTTGTCAAGAAACGCTTTAAAACAAACTAAATATGACGGGGGAATCGAAATAAGTAACTATGTTGAACCAGTTAGTCTTAAATCATCATTTCGTCGCAAAGACATGAAATCAGAGAATCTACCTTCAAACAAGTATTTAAAAGTGACGTCAGAAAACGATCAATCATTGGAAAATCAAAAAAAAAGCGACGAAGAAGATCTTCATAAAATTGGACGACACATTAATGTGAGCACCGAAGATCAAACTGCATTAAAAAACATTTTTGAAAAAGCTTATGAAAATTCCACTGATCGTTCGTTTGAAGAGGGACTTTCGCTTTTTGACGATTCAAGTCATGGCTTGCAAAAAACTCTCTTCAAATACGATGACGCTAAGCTTAGAGATGATAACCTGGATCATGTAAAATATGATGATAAAATTGCAGAAGATCACGAACTAGTTCATCAAAGGAAGTATGCAAAAAATCAACAAGATCAGCAAAAGCTTGAAAGTGGAAATCCAATAAACGACCAAATGAACTTAATAGATGACGATAAAAATGTAAAACCGACACATTTCCATGAATCGTTTCATGAAACGGGAAAACTACCATTGGAAATTTTGACTGCAAACAGTAGCGAAGAAAATCAGGCAATTGAGGCAACGGCACCTAACCATTACAAAACATTCAATGAAGAGCAAGTGGGGAAAATTCATTCACCAGAAGAATTTGATGAGAATGAAATTCAACAAGGTAAAATCCCAATAAACACAATCGCCCCAACTTTTATGAAAAATGGTGCTACAGAAATTCAAGATAAACTTTTGGGTTCTAAACCATTTAAAGAGGAATTCAATTTGGAAACACCCTCATACTTTTTATCTCCAAAAAATGACAATGAAATCAGCGAAGAACTGCAAGATAGAATGAAAGATATGGTGCATAAAGAGATAAATGAAACTTTTAAGAGCTTCTTGTTTGAACCCAAAACACATCTGGATTACACAACTTTTAAAAAAGAACAAAAAAGTCGAGCGAGCGACTGGCAGTATAAGAGCAAAGATCTCAAACAGGAATCAATTATAAACAGCTTCAATAAAAGTAGTAAGGAAAATGATGAAGTATTGTACGGATCAGATTCTAAACCTCATTATAAGCTTTTTATTCAAGATAATAATAACCAACACATAACCACAAGTGACGAAGAATCGTCATTGAGGAATAGTAAAAATCATTTTAAAATTGATTTGAACATATTTGAAAATTTTAATAACAAAGACTTCAAGATTAAAGAAAAGCATAGAAAAGAAGTATCTATTGAGGAGCAAAGCTATAAATTCAAAAAGAAGAGAAAAGGTTCTCCTTCCGCAACCGAACTGCGCAATAATTCATTTACAAAATTTGATCCCTCCAGACTAGAATCTTCACCCGATGATTCTAAAGAAGACGGCTTGACACCAAATATGTTTCGTTCAAAAAAGCTGCACAACAACAACAATATAGCTAACGAAAAGATTTTTATGGACAATCGTGAAACTGAAGAAGTGGGGCAAAAAAAAGCTATTAATTTTGCCGATAATTCTCCTAACTTTCAACCAGAAAGTGTGGCCAGCGACGTAGAGTTGTCCTTCGGATTTTCTAAAAATAGGGAGAAATTAATAAAAAAACAAAAAAATCCAAGAGTCGAAGAAAAAGAAAGCAAGTTGGTGCAGCTTGTGCAATCGGAAGAGAAAGGCTCAAACAGTTTCATCACAGACAATGATTTTAAAAACAACAAAAACACGACAAACCAAGACGAACTTTTTGAAATCAAAAAGAACGAAAGTGAAAGTTCAAAAGAACAAGCTTTGCTTAAAGAGGTATTGTCGAGAATAAGTAGCACAGAAGCTGATGAGACAAAAAAAAAAAGTGAATCCCAAAAATTACTAGATAATATCAAATCTACCAACACTTTAGGAACCAATTTTGAAGTACATGTCAACTCCTCGTTAATGCAACAAGGTTCTAATTCAAATAATAATATAGAACCAAGCGAAGAGGAACTAATCAAGAGTTTGGTTGATACAAGTGAATCGCTAGATTCCCAAAATATGGCCATATTGAATGAAAATAGCAGCATCAAAGAATTACCAAATACAGACCTTCCTTCTAAATCTGCATTATCCGATAATTCCAACGACGTCGATTTACACGAGGCAAAGTTAACCGATGATAAAGTTATTAGCAAGTTTTTAGATAAAAACGAATGCAAGCGATATAAAGTAACAAAGAATAAAGTAAAGTTAAGAAAGAAACAGTGCATCGAGCAGGTTAGTAAGTTCGCTCTAAGTTAAAAAATAATGATTTTTGTTTATCAAATCTTTTTGTAAAAATTGACGTCACGATTATTACCAAAATAGTTTTTAACATCCACTCAATATTACTATGAAGTCGTTTATCCCCAAACTTTTTTCTCAAAGGTTTTCTCTTAGAAGTTCTCTCTCTCAGAGGTTCTCTCTCTCAGAGTTGCTCAAACTATTTATCAAGTGTATACAAGTTGTTTGAGCAAATAAAAATGTTTTTATAATCTTTTTACAGAATGATTTATCTGGACAAATGAAAGGAACACTCCATAAAGCTACAGATCTCAAGATAAGTCCCGGCTATTCAACTTTAGGAGAAAATGCTGAGTTTAGGCAGGAGGAAAGAACTTACAGCTCAGATAATGTGAATGAACTGTCTTTAGGGCAGCATCAAGGCATCTTTGTCAAAGGTGGCCAAATATATGGTATAAATTTTTGATTTTTTTGATTCCTTTTTATAACATATTTCTATTTATAGTATATACAAAGTATATATAAATATATATAAAGTATACATAAAGTATACATAAAGTATACATAAAGTATACATAAAGTATACATAAAGTATACATAAAGTATACATAAAGTATACATAAAGTATACAAAAAGTATACAAAAAGTATATAAAAAGTATATGTAAAGTGATTTATAAGGTTGCAAATCGACGTGCGTTTCTCTAAATAACTTCAATTTAATAGTAAAGTTCGTGTACATTTTCGTGTTTTTCTAGAAAAAAATGACTTGCATGCTGCCGAGCTAGTCCTAGCTAACGACATTAATGACGCAATAAATACAGCGAACAATGTTAAGAATCATAAATTTGTAAAAAGAAGAAAAAAGCACGAGTTATTATCACTTTGTAAGTGCTTAACATTCCTTATTTTTAGGGGAACATTATCTTGAGTTGGTTCAGAGTTTAGGCTCAACCAATCTCATCTTGTTATATCTCAACCTATACAGTTAAAACATCACACTCAGTCTCCATTGAGTGATCTATTGAATTCTCCCATTATTTATCTCAATGTGCTTTGAATATTTTAATGTGTTACTTTCTAAACTATCATTAAATCGTTTATTAAATATCATTCTCATTTCAGCCAATAATCAATCGTCGACTGCAGATAACTCAAATGCCAGACGAAATATGAACTCGAAGAATATAGATATCAGTTTAAAGCAAACCGAGTTTAAGTGGAAAAGATAATTGGACTCCCAAACGTATTTCGCAGTTCATCCGAGTGCTCTTAAGATAGCGTCAAGGATAACCTCGATCTTAAAGATAGCGTCAAGGATAACCTCGATCTTAAACAAGAAACATGATGTAAATGTACAGCAACATGATGAAAATGATTTTGTTTAAGAAAAAGAACCTTATTAAAAAATTGTTAAGTGTTTGATAAAATACTAAGTTACTTGATAAATACTGAGAGAAAATAACAGACTGTCTTAATGCAAAGTCACGAAAATCTCACGCTGTAGCGTCACTTGGATCGATCATGGCAATTAAATATAATATTTAGCTTTTTATATCGATCCTTTATTTGCAGCTAATGCGACACATTTATAAAGCCGCCTTTAAAACTACGGCGAATTGAACGGTCTTGAAATCTAAAACAATGGGTTTTTTAGTTTAAAGTTGTAAATATTTATTGAATTGCAATACTCGTTGTTTGTAATATATATAGTATATAGAAATTTATGACATTGAAAAATTATATATGTACGTTTCGATTTAATAAAAATAAACCGTTTTGTTTTTTTTTTTTTTTTTTTTCAAGTTTAAACTGGGATTTTCATAGAGCGTAAGTCAACAATGTAACGCAAAACAGATAAAAAAAAAAAAAAAAAAGTCATGGAAATTGGGCAAAGGGGCAGAGGGGCGGAACTGATATTATTCCAATAATTATCTTAGCAATTAAGTAATAGCAACAATCAAACCATACGAAGTAATGTGTAGACCCTGAACTCTCTGAACTGGAACACATATTTACTACAACCATGTTTTTAAAATCAAATCATAAAGGTAAACATTAAAAAAAAAACTTTTGATGAAAATAATTGAGGAGAAAGAGGGAGGGGGGGCTGTTTCCATGCCAGTGGTTTAACTGCGATGTGTAAATTGGTCTCAAGTTATATTTTTCCATCACTAACATTTAGGCTTGCGTAAATAGGACAGCTCATTTACTAAATAACGTACAAGAAAGTACTTGCTGGCAGTATCATGGGGGTAGCGAAAGTACGATAAATATGGTGGATTGCTAAAAATGAAAAAAAGCAATTTTAAAATTATGAAAACATCTGTGAACTATTTTCAACAAAAGAAGAACGTTTTTCTTTATCTTTGCAATACTTTTAATTGAGAAATTTTTTTAAAGTTTGCAACTAAAAACCTTAAAATTTAGATAAAAAGCCATTTCATTTTTGCAAGTTTGCTCTCTAACTCTATTTGTATTAACCTCATCATCAACTATTTAAATATCAACAGTGGGAATTATCAACTATTTAATTATCAACAGTGGGAATTATCAACTATTTAATTATCAACAGTGGGAATTATCAACTATTTAATTATCAACAGTGGGAATTATCAACTATTTAATTATCAACAGTGGGAATTATCAACTATTTAATTATCAACAGTGGGAATTATCAACTATTTAATTATCAACAGTGGGAATTATCAACTATTTAAATATCAACAGTGGGAATTATCAACTATTTAATTATCAACAGTGGGAATTATCAACTATTTAATTATCAACAGTGGGAATTATCAACTATTTAATTATCAACAGTGGGAATTATCAACTATTTAATTATCAACAGTGGGAATTATCAACTATTTAATTATCAACAGTGGGAATTATCAACTATTTAATTATCAACAGTGGGAATTACCAACTATTTGATTATCAACAGTGTAGGATTAGAAGTGAGCTGAATTGTTCAAGGCGACAAAACTTAAGGACGACTCGCCGGTATGTTATAAAAAACAAAGCACATATAAAATCTCAAAAACAATCAAAATTCTTAATCCAACAGAAGCACAAAGCAATAATAGTTAATATATTATATGTAAATATACTATATATCAAATATATTATATGTAAATATACTATATATTTAATATTTGTATTTGATATTAGGATTATTTGAACTCGAGTCGTTTAAAAAACTTGATTTGATTCGAAGCCTCCAATCATAAAAATTAAGAGTGAAAGTTGGAAATATTTTTAAGTATTAATATAAAATATTTTTAATCGATTAGAAAGTGTTTTCGATTTTACTAACAAATGAAATTTATCTTTTTTTTTCCCCGCATATTAAAGTTTACTGAATAACGCGATGTTTTTACACCGCATTCCGAAAATCGTTTCAAAATTTGTTACTTATGTCAAGTCACTTGATTTGTAATTTAAGACCACTGTTTACGGGGCGGCTTGTATCCAGTACAAAAGTATGAATCCGCAACTGATTATTAAGTTTATTTTAAAGATTTTTTTCTTATTTCCTTTTTAACTTTATTTCCAGTAACAAAAAGAATTTTTCCTCTTTTTTTTAAAAGGAATGTGGCTCTTTAATTGCAATCCCCCGGTTGTGTTTCTTCATACACTTTCGCACTAATTTCGTATATATTTCGTTTAAAAGCATATAGCATAAATATTCCACTTTTACATGTTTTTGAAATCAGCTAAAAATTAAACGCTAATTTCAATAGGTTAAATTGACATCAGGTCAATAACCATGCTTGAAACTCGTTTGTAAATTCAAAAATATACTCAAATAAGTAACAATTTAACTCTATACAACTATTAACGAACAAATCCACTCTAAAAAAAAAACCAAGCTTATTGGTTTTCTAGATATGGGAGACAAGTGTTCTACAAACACACAGCAAGAAATTTATTTACACTTGCAGTAAATAAAGTATGAAGAAAAAAACTTGAAACAGTGAAAATAGAAGCGGAAAAAACCTTCACAATGTTAAATACAACTAAGTCACATAAAAAACAGGTTAAGAAAAGAACAGTGGCAGCATTTGATTTCGTACAGAATGAAATCAAGAAAGCGTAACAAACAAAAATGTTTAATTCACTACGTGAAAAAATATTAAGAAGTTAAAAACCAACGACTATTTTACACCGGTCAAAAAAAAAAAAAAAAAATACCTGCTTGGCAGAAATACGTTTGCGAAAGAAAAGTTTGTTCTTTTTTGTAGAACTTTTTAAACAAAATATAACGGCTTAGTAACACAAAGTTCTTTTATAACGTTTAAACGTTTTTCACTTGACTTTAATCGCAAAATTATATACCGCGAATGAGAAATAACTCCCTTTAGAAAAAAAAAAAGACAATGCGTTTCTCTGTTTTAAATAACGTTATTTCTAGTTTGCCATATGAATGATAGAGATTTGAAAGAAAATAGAGTAGCCGCTCCGTCGCTGTAGAATCGTCGCCGTGAATCGGTTGCAGTTGGATGCGTACAGTAAAATGTAAAAGCATTTTTTGAAGTGTAAAATGAAAATACAAGGACACGACGTCAGAAGTCGAAACACTCAGAGTTACTGCTGGTAGTAGACATGCTGTGACTGCTGCTGCTCAGAGTAATCGTAATACGACCCTGTGGGATGCGGAATACCATTTGGCCAGGTGACCTTTGTAACAACACCCGATGCAACAACAGAGCGAGTAGAAATCGGAACATACCCCGGAAAACTGTGGTTTCCCAAATCAATATTTTGACGAGGACCTGCTGAAAGAAAAACATCAATTTAATAAAACGGAGAAAACTATTTCTATCAAGTAAAATGAGTGTCAATTAAAACTTTAAAGTCTTTTTAGAAAACCAATTTTTACATTAAACTCTTTTTTAAAAAATTTTTCATTCATTACGAAGGTATTGACAATACAGGTATTGTATTGACAACTTACCAGGTGCAGGGACACGTAAAGAGAACGGAGAGACTGGTGAAACTTGAGGAGATGTTTCATTGGCTAAGATAAAGTATCGTATTGCAAATATTTTTATTACATTTAACCTCTAAATATGTAAAAATCGTAACATGATGAGGATTAACAAGTAAATATAAATAAAGTGACAGATGTTTACGACCTTTAAAATATTTAATTAAAAAAAAAAATGAAAAAAAAAACGATGAGCTCTTAAAATATTAGGGTTAAAGTTTTAGGATTGAGTAGCTAAAATCAATTTTATATTTTTCAGCAAATTAAGTCTTCAACTGAATGTGCTTTTCAAAAAGAATGTTGAAGACTATCTGTCAGGACCACATTTCTTTTTTTTTGGTAACTAATAGAGAAGAGCTAAATGATTTTTTTGGTTTTATATCCACATCTTTTAAATATATACAATAAACAATCAAAATTTTGAAGATAAATCATTCTTCATGATTTTCAACTGCCAGCTGAAGACTTGATTTGCTAAAAATCTAAAATTATCCTCCCTTTAAAATCGCTAATTCATTTCTTCTAAAAAGCTTTTTTTTAATTTAAAAAATCAACTTACTTCCCTGAAAAAATTCATAGTTCATCTTTTAACAACTCACTACTACCTGAGAACTAAACCAATAACTCACCACGCTGTGTTGTGAATTTGACAAAACAAACAAAACATTATCTTAAACCTACTTATTTGTGTGAGGGTGTAATCAGCAGCATAAACTTTAGCTTCCTCAATGGTACGACACAACTTTTGAGGTTGATATGTATTTCCCAATGAAGGAATGGTTATCTTAAAAGAAACGTTTTTTCAATTGATTATTTTGTAATTTAAATAAATTAAGAAATAAATTAAGTAAGAAAAGGCTTTAAATGTAAAATGAATTTAAAAAAACTTTAAAATTTAATTAAAAAACATCTCTTACATATTTGCATTCCATTTTATAATTTAAAATTACCTTGTAAAGAAATAGCTGGCGATCATTGTTTACTGTAGAATGAAGAGTGTAAATAGGAGTACCCCAATGATTTTTAATACATATCTCTTCTAATATCTGTAAACAAATCAAACCCTTTTGACTTTTCTTTAACATGAGTTAAAAGATTTTTACTGCAATAACAACAACTATACCTTATTGATATTAAAAGCAAATCTAGATTGTCAATCATGTTTCTTTAGAGTAAAAAAATTAATTTGATTGTCACATGCATCACCTGCATAGGAGTCCGAGTTGACTGTGGCTTTAATGTTACAGGATTTGTTGGAGAAAGATCCATTCCAGGAAGAATGTCGTACAGGTGCTCTGACTAAAATAAATATGCAAAAGCCCTAAGTAAGCAGAATTATGAAAAAAAACTTTATACATATATTAAGTAATAAAAATACTTTATACATATATTTAAAAATTCCTTACCCCTGCCTGCAGTAAAGGATGCAGTTGAGGGAGGAATCCATTTAAAATGTAAGCTCTACCCCCAGCAGAGCGTGATCCTGCAGCAGTTCTGCCACGGCCTCTAGCTATTGGTCTGACTCCTACTTGGTTGCTAAAGTAAATAAAGCAATAAAGAATGAGCTTCAATTACAACTTTAAAACACTTATTTGAATTTAATTACAGACTGGTGAATTTATTGATTTGTCTGTGAAAATGCAACTAGTTTACAAAATCTACAAAATTTATCTGGTTTTCGATATTAAATTGTTGAATGCATGTCATCCATACTGAAATTTTGTGATTAATCTT
Organism: Hydra viridissima; assembly: GCF_058129835.1. NCBI lineage: Eukaryota > Metazoa > Cnidaria > Hydrozoa > Anthoathecata > Hydridae > Hydra > Hydra viridissima. The sequence goes on along the minus strand of NW_028324307.1, from coordinate 6,096,537 downwards.
GAGAAAAATTAAATCAAAATTTAAAAAAAAAAATGATGAACTGCAAGATCTATAATAACTTTTTGTCTTTAATAATTTCATTCTGAAAGATAACGGTTATAGTTGGTGTAACTAAAGAGTTTTTGTTACTTGACTTAAAATATTCGTTTGAAAGCTTGGCATTAAGGATTAGTTAAGTTTAAGGAATAGAGAAAAAAAGTCAACTTCACAACGTAACTTTGAAGTTGGCAATTATATATAAAATAGTTTCTAACATTAATATCAACGTTTAAGTAGCTATCTCACAGTTACGTAATTATAGATGTACAACCATATCAACATCAGGAATAATTTGATTAAATCTAATAAAATACCAATGGTATTGTTATTTTTTTAAATTTGATTAAACCATATTTAAGTACCAGATGAGTACTTTAAAGGTAAAAGGAGACGCATAGATGACTGGCTTTTTTGTTGTGGGATTATGCATCCCACTTAAATAATTACAACAGTTTTTTAACCAATTTAGCAATGTGTGGTCTAGTATTAGCATAGAAGTTTTTCAGGAATTTTTTCACATATGCAGAAGATTCTTTTAATGGTTTAAATTGACTTGTTCTGTTGTTGAATTAAATTTTCTCAATATCAAACAGCAGTGATAATTTCAGTATATTTAAGTAGCTTTTAATACACCACACCTTTTTGATTGCACCATAGACACAGCATGACTCATAAAAACTCTTTATTACCATTTAAGCAGATGGCTACCTGGGTTTCACCAATGATTTCTTTATTTTAGACTGTTGTAATGAATCAATTTTTTATCCCTGGTTACAGTTCTGTACAAATACAACTTTCTTTCATGCCTTTGAAGCAATACTTTGCACAATGATGACCACCTTTGAATGGCTTTTTCCTTCAAGCAATGTGGTAGCCAAATTCCAAGTTTGTGAATTAGCCCCATGGATTTAAAAAATTGCTTACAGTTAATTCTTTAATACATAATTTAATACAGTTATTCAGGTGTTCAGCATCAATCTTCATCAAATAAGGATTTCAATTCTTTCTCTTTGAACTTTTTTTGATGCCCCAGTACATCCTTTATTTTTGACATTAAAATCCTTGTTTCTGAATTGTTGGAACTATTCTCTAAAAATTCTTTTGGATAGAGTATTCTTACCAAAAACATCCACAAGTATGTAATTGGTTTCAGCAATTTTATGCACAAAAAAAAAAAAATTTGAATAATATTTCCTGCAGATCCTGAATTGTTGGCAAATAATTCAATAAATTTAATGCAATAAAACAAGTACTTGTTGACTGAGTCTCCAAAGATCAGGTACTAGCTATCAAAGTTTACTATCAATTAAAGTGGTACCAACACAATTGACACATGGTTAATACTATTTACAATGCTGATTAGAAAATAGCGGAAACATATTCAATTACCCAATATTATCAAATCCCCCTTGATTCTCAGGATGCATTATTTCAACACCATCAAAAGTCTGGATAAATCAAGTTGAATTCACAGAAAATTTATTAGAGAGATGAAGCTGAAACACCTAGAAAGTTGTTGGAACACTTTTAACTTATTTTTCTGATGTTATTCTTGTGCAAAATGTCTAAACTGAACACAAATTCCACAAAGTCTTGCAGGCAGGAAAAAACTTATCTATCAAAAGAAAATATGCTGCAAAAGAAACCTTAAAAAAAAAAAAAAATCTCAATACAGTAAAGGTTAAAAATAGCATTGGAATCAAGCTAAAAAAGTGGTGAATGAAAACTATGATAAGATTAGAAAGTTATCAATTTCTTGAAGAGAAAAATTGTAATCAGAAAAAAAAAAAAAAAAAAAAAAAAAGAAAAAAAATCAACAAAAACAATTATTAACAATTCACAAAAATCAAACGAACAGTTTGAAAAGATTTATCTAAAATTGATGGAAAATCAGGTAATATAACGAATGAAAGATTTTATTACAAAATTAAATGTCATAAGCTTTTTGGATCCATCAGAATTAGTAAAATTATATCCATTTGAACTCTCAGAAGGCAATTACATTTGTCAAACAATAAAGGTATTTTGATTTAATAACTGATTATGATTTAACTTCAGGTTTTAAAAACTTAGTAAACACTTTAATTTTATGAAGTCAAATCACTTATTCAGGAAGTTTTTCACATATAATTTTTTAGATTTCGCAAAGGCCTTCGACTCAGTACCACATCAGAGATTATTGTTAAAGTTATCAGCTTATGGTATAAAAGGAAAATTATTGAAGTGGATTGCAGATTTTTTATATTCACGTAAGCAACAAGTTCTTATGGGTGATTTTATATCTATTTGGGTGATGGTTTTGAGCGGAGTACCACAAGGTTCCATACTGACTTCATTCAAATCATTTTCATAAATGATTTGAATGAAATCATCTCAAATAATTCAAAATTTTATGCTGATAATTCAAAGATAATAGCTGAAGTAAATAATTTGACACAATGTTTATCATTACAAGGCGATATTAATAATGTTTTAAAGTGGTGTAAAGACTGGTTAATCAACTTAAATGCCAATAAATGTAAAGTCATATTGGCAAAGAGAACGTAATGTACAATTATAGTATAAATAAAGTAGATGTCATACAACTAATCTTAGAATCATCGAATGAAGAAAGAGATTTAGGAATCACAATAAGATAAGATTTGAAGTGTTAAACGTATGTAACAAAGCAAATGCCATAATTGGTCTGATAAAAGAACATTTAGCATAATAAATGTAGAAATGATAGAAATTTTGTATAAACCATATATACGATCACATTTAAAATGTGCAAGTGTAATATGGTGTCCCTATCTGACAGGAGATATAGAAAGGCTGGAAAGAATTCAACGCAAAGTAACAAAAATCCCTTCAGAATTAAATAATTTATTGTATGAAGAACGCCTTAAGTATTTGAATTTAACCAGTTTGTATATAAGACGACAGCGTGGAGACTTAATCCAAATGTATAAAATTGTTCATGGGTATGAGAAAATTCAATTGTCTAATTTTACGCTTCCAGTTATTGATAAACCTGGGATTCATACAGGTAGGCAAGGGCATAAATTGAATATTGAACTAATAAAAAATTGTCCAGCAAGATTTAATTTTTTTACAAACAGAGCTGCAAAATTCTGGAATACCTTAAAAACCGAAGATACTAACGCAATATCATTAAACTCATTTAAGGCTATTTTATTGTCCAAATATGATTACTAACATTTACATTCGCAATGGTATGATAGCCAGTGATGTTAACAATTAAATGCTTGTATGTTTATGTGTATACTGTTTATAGTATGGTTATATTTATAGTAGTGGCTGCAATAAACTAGTGATAGGTTCTGCAGGGATACATTATCTCTGCTTCAGCATTGATATATATTATTACAAATATACAAATCACTTCATTAAATTGAATATACATTTTATGTAATAAGTGATTAATGCACCTAATAACTTGATTATCAAATAGTTAATTTATGCAATAACTCATTAGGCATACCTTGCAACAAAAGGTGGAGGATAGACAAGGCCATTCATTTGGTTATGAAACTGAGAAAAATCAGGTGGAAAGTTAGGAATGTTTGGGCATTGATTTGCCATTTGCATTAGTTTAGCTACTGCTCGTTGTTGCCTGTAATGCTCTTTATCAACAGGTTTTGCCAGTGTTACTTCAACAAAAGCTCCATCAATTGATTCACCTTCTTAAATTTTAAAATAAATATACAGGAGGTAGATGTTACTTTTTTTGACAAAAACAACAAAATGAATAAACAAAAATTTTTTTGACAAACAAACAAAATGTTAATGTGAACTTGAAACAGAACTGTTTGTTAATTTTAATGTTGATTTTTTTGTATGAAAGGATCGTATATAAGAAAGAGATATTTGCATATATAATAAAAGCTTTAGAAGACTTTAATTACCTTGCATACTATCCAGTGCTAATCTTGCACCTTCTCGCGTAACAAAATGTACAAAACAATAATCTTTGATTTTTTTTACTCTTTCAACTTCTGCAAACTTTTTAAAGACATTTTCAATAGTTTCTTCAGTTGTACTTAGCTGAAGGTTACGTATATATAAAACTTTCACCTAAATGAACAACACATTTATATTATTATTATTATTATTATTATTATTATTATTATTATTATTATTATTATTATTATTATTATTATTATTATTATTATTATTATTATTACTATTATTATTATTATTATTAATATTATTATTATTATTGTTATTTTTATTGTTATTTTTATTGTTATTGTTGTTATTATTGTTATTGTTATTATTATTGTTATTGTTATTGTTAACATTATCATTATCATTATCATTATCATTATCATTATTATTATTATTATTATTATTATTATTATTATTATTATTATTATTATTATTATTATTATTATTATTATTATTATTAATATTATTATTATTATTTTTATTGTTATTTTTATTGTTATTTTTATTGTTATTGTTATTATTATTGCTATTGTTATTATTATTGTTATTGTTAACATTATCATTATCATTATCATTATCATTATTATTATTATTATTATTATTATTATTATTATTATTATTATTATTATTATTATTATTATTATTATTATTATTATTATTACTATTATTATTATTATTATTATTATTATTATTATTATTATTATTATTATTATTATTATTATTATTATTATTATTATTATTATTATTATTATTATTATTATTATTATTATTATTATTATTATCATTATTATCATTATCATCATTTATTATTATTACTATTACTATTACTATTATTATTATTATTATTATTATCATTATTATCATTATCATCATTTATTATTATTAATATTATTATTATTATTATTATTATTATTATTATTATTATTATTATTATTATTATTATTATTATTATTATTATTATTATTATTATTATTATTATTATTATTATTATCATTATTATAATCATTCTTATTATTATCATTCTTATTATTATTGTAATCATTATTGTTGTTATTATTATCATTATTATTATTATTATTATTATTATTATTATTATTATTATTATTATTATTATTATTGTTGTTGTTGTTGTTGTTGTTGTTGTTGTTGTTGTTGTTGTTGTTGTTGTTGTTGTTGTTATTGTTATTGTTATTGCTATTGTTATTGTTATTGTTATTGTTATCATTATCATTATCATTATCATTATTATTATTATTATTATTATTATTATTATTATTATTATTGTTGTTGTTGTTGTTGTTGTTGTTGTTGTTGTTGTTGTTGTTGTTGTTGTTGTTGTTGTTGTTGTTGTTGTTGTTGTTGTTGTTAATATTATTATTATTAGAATTACTATTATTATTATTATTATTATTATTATTATTATTATTATTATTATTATTATTATTATTATTATTATTATTATTATTATTATTATTATCATTATTATTATTATTATTATTATTATTATTATTAAGAACTTTACTTAAAGTATAGGAGATATACATAAAAACTCACATTTTTGATCTAAGATTCTTTTTAAATATATTTTTAAAAGTTAAAATAGCAAACATATTTTACCTGATCCATGATATCTTCATCAACATCCTGCTCTGGTTCTGCCCAATCAACAGCTATTGGATGACCCCAAAGTTGTATTTTTCCATTCATAAGTTTTCTTCTAGCCATTGCAGCTGACCTATGACAGCTGTATTCCACAAATGCAAAGCCTCGATTTTTGGATTTATCAGTAGCACTAGGGTAGACAATTACATTAACAACACTATCAGTAACTTTTGAAATTTCTTCAAGTATCTCATCTTTTTTTACTTTTTTTGGTATTCCTCCAATAAACAAGCGGCAGTTATCAACACTTTGACACACACCTAAAAGTCTACCTTTTCTAATCTCATAGTTGTTAAGTGTACGAACCGACTTTTGTGCATCACGTTTAGAGAGGTAGACGACAAAAGCATAACCTCTGTTTTGTCCATTAAAATCCATCATTAAGCGAAGTTCATAAATTTTACCAACTTTCTCAAATACTGGAACAAGTTCATCTTCATAACAATCACGCGGGAGTTTGCCTACAAAAACTTCACAGCCCCTGGGTGGTGGAGTGCCTATATAAAAATACTATCATATATTAGATCCTACAAAATACTTGTTGCTTAGTTAATTAAAACTTTCAGCTGATGCAAATATTGATAATTTAAACTTCAAAGCATGATACATACCAACCAACCATCATAATTAATAAAATTATATGTTATTCATCATCAACAACAAAGTTAAACACTTGTTGTGGATTTTATTTGATTGCCATACACCATATAACAATGACAGACATTTGGCAACGATTGCAATATATTTGGAATTTAAAATACATTTCTTTATGCATGAAATTTAAACTGTCAAGACATATTTTTTTGGCAGAATCATTAGCCTGCTCGCAACATTTCTTTGAACACATTCCGTTTTAAATTACGAATGTTGTCTTTAGTTAAATATTTAAGGTTTCAAAAGCATCCGAATGTAACTTAAAGTAACGATTTTGTAGAGAATTTTGCGGAAAAATAACGTTCTAAACAAATGTGTTTAGAGCCTTACATTCGTTAAGGTGATTATCGAGTCAAAGGCCTGTGAAACTCTCTGACGAAAACTGTTTGTTCAACTGTTCACCGCGTGTATAAGCATTATTTCTTTTCACAGTAACATACTACTTTCGTTCTTTCTTTTTTTTTTTTTACTAATTGTGTATGTGTTAAGATGATAAACCTCGTTTCCTTAAATTTACTTAAAGTAAAACGAATAGAATTTTTCAAAACATTCAGTAAAATAAAAAATAGTAATAAAAATTAAATAAAAAAAAGTTAATTTAATATTTTTTAAATGAAGTTAACCAAACATGCCTTTGTAAGTTTGAGGGGGACCATATCTTCTTTGACCATTATTTTGCGTAATAGGATATCCGCTTTGTTCCATCAGTTCAACTAATGCATTTTCGTTTGGTAAACCCATTACGGCATCTCGGCCTGATTTCGATTCTCCATTGACTGGAAGTACGCTTCGTTTTTGAGTTTGATTCTTATTTAACTTTGATGACTTGCTCGTCGCTGAATTGACTGCTATGTTATTATTGTTAAGATCGGTTTCCATTTTATCTTCCGATTGAACAGGATTTAAATTGAATTGAAAATGCGATGTTTAATTGTTAAAATTTAAAAGTTATAGATTGACCATCAAATAAAATCAAAATTGTGTTTTAAAATAAGCAACACAAACTTCAACACTGATCACAGAATCACATTTAAAGAATGAAATTTCGTGAGATATTGAAACTACTTATCGCTGTGTAAATGTTATTTGTCTCTGTTACTCAGAAACAATATAAAAAATTTAGTAAACGAGTCAATATTTGAAGTAACCTTACAATAGAAATGAAGACTGCCGCGTTTATTTTACGAAGTAAGATTTGTTTGGAAAGCAAATAGCGTTTTATTCGCTATGCACTTACATCTACTAGTTCGTTATTTCTTTACCCGTATAATTGGAATTACGATTTTGTAAATTATGTAAATTATGCAAATTATGTACTCAAGAAGCTCATATATTAAGTCAATATTTTAACTCCTTTTTTTTTTTTTTTGCGAAAACCGAGCACCACCAAAAAATAACGCAGACCAACAACTTTTTAGTCAATTAACTTACAAATTTAAATAATCTATGATCTTAAAATTGCGTAGGTGTGTTTGTTTTACGTGTGTGTATAAGAAAGTGATAGTGTGTTCTTGTGCGTATGCGCGTGTGCTCATAGAATCTATCATACAAGAAAAATTGATCAGACACATACCACGACTAAAAAAGTTTTCTTGGTCGAAGATCTACGGTTTTTGTAATTTAGCGCTAATCAAACATTTTGTTTTTTCTGATCAATTTAATTAAAGGTCATTTGCCGATCAACTTTATTAAAGATCAACTTTATTAAATGTCAGATGGAGTATGGTTATATTTTTGATTCCAAGTGGAAAGTCTACCAAGACAAAGCTGGTTTTTATTTTTAATTCCAAGTGAACAAAAAGTTCACTAAAGCATTCATTAAACATCTTTCACTATGCTAACCAAACTTAACAATATTCGCAGAAGTCTTGCGGAATAAGCTCGCTGAATCAAATCAGGCTAAACAATGTAAAGTGCAATTAGCCTTTTTGAATAATACCCCAGAAGGTTTGTTTTTCTAAAATGAAACGTTCTCGTTAAATGTTGTAAATCTATTCTTGGTACACTGATTACTCAAAAGTATTTCAAACTTTTTTATTTCAATCTCAAAGTTGTATTTGATTTGAAAAACAAAATGTTAAGTATTTTTGAATAAAAAATTATGTTTGCAACACTTAGTTTACATTACTTAGATTTATTAACAGACAAATAGGTTGTATATTGTTACGGATAATGTCTTAGCATATTTAAAGGATGGTTTTTACTTAGGGATATAAAGGTTAGGGCTAGACTTGAAATAAAACTGAGTTGGTAATCCGAAGATCATGAAGCAAATACTTGGTCTATACTATTTTGTACTCTTTCTTAAACGATGGTTCACATAAGTAGACTTAAAAAATATCGCGAGTTTAATACTAATGTGACAAATGTTGGTAATTTCTGTAAGGAAGGAAGATAAATATTTGAATTTTGAATTTAAAAAAAGGAAGCTTTCTGTATTAAGAAATCGATTATCAAACCGTAAAAAAGTTTTTTCTCTGGGAGATTTAAGAGAAAACACGAAGTATTAGAAACCCATTTTAAAGAAAAAGCGCGCCAAAATGATTTTAGTGCTCTCATAAAGTGATTAGTGCAGTATGATATAAAATTTTTATGATGGAAAAGCAGCTTTTTAAATCTAAGATAAATATTTGCCCACACTTTTGTAGGTTAAAGCAAGCATAAAACAAGATTTAAACAGGAAAATGAAAGATAAAACCGTAAGACCAATCGTTTTAAAGATAGCATTGCTAATGCAGAGAATTAAAATTTCCAGACGGTTTACGTTGTGTTGTTAATAATAACTACTGTTTTAGTTTATAGTTTACCCAATTAAAAAGTTGGGAGTCAGAACAACTTTTATGTTGTGAAAAAGATTCATCGCGATTGCAAATATAGAAGATCATAACTGGTAGCTGGATAATCCAATTGACATCTTTATGTTTAAGAACGTGAAAAGTCTTGATTATTTCCAGCATCGCTAAAACTATGTCCCTTAAGAATGATATTGTCAGCTGCCTCAAGATAAACGAAACTCGCAGTTTATTTAACGTAACCTCGTCAACATTTTATAAACAACATTTTTAAAAAGAATTTTTAAAACTGTTGTTTACGAAATCTTCGAAGTGAATTTTTGAAAAACAACTAAAGTATAGTTTACAAAGGTTTAAATAAATTTTCCACGTTTTTTTGAATAAGTGGTTTGTAAAAAAAATGTTGTTTATAACCAATTGCCGTTGTTTGTTTTTAAAGAAAATTTAAAAGTCGGTTTATTCATTTATATTAGTTCAAAAAACGATCCTCTAATATTTCCCTAAAGTTCCCTCTTCATAATTTTGTTGTTGTTGTTGTTGCTTTTCTGCTGTTTAGTCTTCGGTGCAAATAAAGCTTAAGAACGTGATGTTTGATTGAAACTTTATTTGGATAATGAAACGCGTCTCGTAAAAATAAATAAATCTTATGCTATTAACAAAATTCTTCTATTTTTTTCGGTTTCGGGGGATTTCAATTTGTCTCCAGTAGATTCAATAAAAAAAGAGAAAAACTTTTCTAAGCTAAATAAACAATCGAGACAAAAAAAATCTTTTGCGATAAAATGAACTTAAAATGAAATAACAAAAAAACGACTTTGTTAAATTTCCCCCTTTTAAGCAGTTTTTTGCGAAAACCTTGTAAAGTTATAAAGTTTACATGTAGAGGGGTCAAAACGGTACAATGTCGGAAGAAAAGACGTCAGAACGAAAAAACCGAAGTTTAGTAACATTTGAGATAAATTTTTGTTTATAGAAATTTGACAATTCTTTTTTTCTTCTTAACTCAAACTTCAAACAAATCTGTTTGAAGTCTTTGATCCACATTATTGAAGTGGTTTTACAGAATCTGGAAATGAGAAAAAACACCTGGTTTTATGTAATTGCGTTGACAGCTTTAAGCATTCAAATATTTTTGTTAAAAAGTGCACAAGAAAAGTGAAGTTCGAAAACTTTTGTTTTAGAACGATTGCTTCAGTTTTCTGGAGCGAAAGAGGCTGATAAATTATTGTCTTATGCTAAAAACTTCAGAAAAAATGTTTTTATCTACACGATACTCGTAGCATTTTCCTAAATCCAAAATCTGAACTTTAAGATTCTACGAGTTTCGCGGAGAAAGATTGAAATCAAAACCCTTGAAAAGTTAAAAGAATGCCACGCTTATGTAAAGCACTCATCAAGGCGAAAGGAAGGTTCTTTAAAGAGCATTCAAACCTGCACTTATTTACATATTATTTTCAAATGAAATTGCATTCTCACAATAAATTAAATAATTTTTATTCGTAGGAATATAAATGCATGAAGATAAGTGTGGTATACTATTTTTTTGTTGAGAAAACTCAGTTTGAGGGTGAGCGAGTGGGGTAGCTTGCATGTTTTCAAAGAGGAACGAAGGTGAGCGAGTGGGGTAGCTTGCATGTTTTCAAAGAGGAACGAAGGTGAGGGAGTGGGGTAGCTGGCATGTTTTCAAAGAGGAACGAAGGTGAGGGGGTCGGGTAGCTTGCATGTTTTCAAAGAGGAACGAAGGGGGCGGGTGCAATTTTTCTCGGACCTTAGGGCGAATTTAAAAAATACGCAATGAAAAACTTAGATGTTTAAAAAGTTCTATAACTTTATTTTACTTTTAAAACTTTTTAAGGGATAAGGGAACGCACTTAAGATTATTCAAGAGGGCTAAGCACCAGACACCCATTCCTACCTATGGAACTAAGTGCAGTAATATAAAAAGGCTTAAACCTATCTACTCGATTAGCCAACTTGTGAATTCTTGAACGACAGCATCAAAAGCAGATTCATTGATTTAATCCATAGCTTTAGGTCACAAATTAAAAATAAAAGTCAAAGGCAAGACAAATTATAAGGAAGGGCAAAAAAACAAGATATCTTTGTTTTGTGATTAATAACTTTTTATTTACAATTGTAGTTTAAAAAATGTTTCAGAATATCAGTTTAAAAAAATGTTTTTTTCTCTGAACTTTTTATTTTTAGCTTTCAGACTTAGAGTAAAAGTTCCACAATCAAAGAAGAAAAGAAGAAATTTTATTTTTGTAGCTCTTCCATTCTACCACATGAACATTTCTTATTTTGCTTCATTGATCAATTTATGATGTTCCTTTTGCAGGAGGCCTGGGTTGTCCTAAAAAATATACTTTTATGCATGCTAGTTTTTTCCCCTTATTAACTATATATTTTTACTTATAAATATAGTAAATAAATTAATTAGCTCAATAGATATGATATGATAAAATTAATATCACTTACCTTATTTGATTATTGAAATTGCAAGAAACAAAACTTTATCTCGAGTGTAAGTTGTTTCCAATGGTACTGTACACGTCATCAAAACTTTTTTTTTTCGCTTGTTTTTCTAAAAGAAAACTTTTTTTTTTATGATTTTCAATATTAAAAAAAGCCGTTTTGATAATAATAATAATAATAATAATAATAATAATAATAATAATAATAATAATAATAATAATAATAATAATAATAACAATAATAACAACAATAATAATAATAGCAATAAAAATAATAGCAACAATAATAATAACAACATTAATAATAATAATAATAACAACAATAAAAATAACAATAATAATAATAACAATAACAATAACTATAATAACAACAATAATAATAACAATAATAATAATAATAATAACAATAAAAATAATAATAATAATAATAATAATAATAATAACAATATCAATAACAATAATAATGATAACAATAATAATAATAACAATAATAATAACAACAATAATAATAGCAACAATAACAACAACAATAATAATAACAACAATAATAATAATAATGATAACAATAATAATAATAACAATAATAATAATAACAATAATAATAACAATAATAATATTAATAATAATGATAATAATAATAACACTAATAATAATAATAATAATAACAATATTAATAAATAATAATAACAATAATAATAATAACAAAAATAATGATAATAATAATAATAATAATACTAATAATAATAATAATAATAATAATAATAATAATAATAATAATAATAATAATAATAATAATAATATTAATAATAATAACAATAATAATAATAATATTAATAATAATGATAATAATAATAACAACAATAATAATAATAATAATAATAACAATAATAATAATAATAATAATAATAATAATAATAATAATAATAATAATAATAATAATAATAATAATAATATTAATAATAATAACAATAATAATAATAATATTAATAATAATGATAATAATAATAACAACAACAATAATAATAATAATAATAACAATAATAATAATAACAATAATAATAACAATGATAATATTAATAATAATGATAATAATAATAACACTAATAATAATAATAATAACAACAATATTAATAAATAATAATAACAATAATAATAATAACAAAAATAATGATAATAATAAAAATAATAATAATAATAATAATAACAATAATAATAATATTAATAATAATGATAATAATAATAACAACAATAATAATAATAACAATATTAATAAACAATAATAACAATAATAATAATAACAATAATAATGATAATAATAACAATAATAATAATTAACAACAATAATAATAACAATAATAATAATAACAACAATAAGGAGAGAGAAGAAGTGGGGGCAACTAAAGGAATACAGGGGGTATGCAGTTGATTCTAAGTACCAGACTATAACCTTTATCTTTATTTGAAAAATGCAACCCATTTTTTTTTTGTTGACTCACCCTTTTTCTTTGTTCTTTCATCAGATTTTTTTTTGCTGCTTAAAAAGTTTATATTGTATTTGCTTAACAGAGATAACCCCTGCTCTTTTACAATTGGAAGTGAGTGAAATGAGTTTTTATGAAAATTCACTTTTTTAGAGTGAACAGGCTGTGTTTTCACCGAATGTAGAGCTTGTATTATGTTGTCAACTAACTTTTTACTTGAATGTTTACTTTGATATTTATCCTTCATTCCCAAAGCTATGTCAAGATTTTCTTGATTAGCAAAATCACCAGTTAACCCTTTCATTTGATTATGGCGAAGTTTGGACGAGGTTTGTTTTTTATTTTGCCTGAGTAGAATTATTTCTGCCTTGCTGATTTCATCATTACCGCTTGAAGATTCTGCTTCTTTTTCAACAAAGGCAGTTGGTACCACATTTTCAGTAGAATCGGTACTTTCATGCTCTATATTGGCATCTCCTAATTTTAAATCCATAGCTCCCAATGATGCCAGTTTTTTCAAGTTCCCTGATTTTTTTTCTGCTGTTTTTGCATAGCCAGATGCTTCACTTTCTGATTCCCCATCACTTTCATAATGGAGAGTTTTTTCTTGTATATTTTCATTAAGTTTAGATTTTACATGGTTATCTGAGGATTCTGAAGATAACAATGTATTTATAGCTTCTCGGACAAACGAGCCATCATCACTTTCTTCTTCTTCACCATTAACTTTGTTTTTGATTTCTGAGAGTTTCATTGGTGTGTGTTGCACACGTTTCTCAACAACCCCTGAAAAAATTTTAATTATATAAGGACTTGATGCAACTACTATTAATACTAAACATACTATATGTATCATGTAATCATCTATATATACTGAGCATGTCTTAGTCATGATATTTTGTGTCTCAATCTCTTACATTGAGAGCGTAATTTGTCTTGATTTGGTTGCTATATTTGTTTAATGAATTTTTAATTTTTTCAATCTGTATAATTATGTTTATTATGTTCATTATGCTCATTAAGTTCTTATAAAGCAGACTTCTTATAATCAGTGTTATTTTCGAGATCTATGTTCTTTCTGGCATTTGTTGTGATTACCTTAATTTAGGTAACATTTTATGTAAATGAAACCTTGACTTATGATATTTAAAAGTTGTTAAAGCTTTAACTTAGAAGGTTTTATTTACTTTTAAAACAATGGTTGTTGACAGCTTTAACCAAAAATAATTAAATTCAAATTATGTTAACATTGAAATTTGTTCCGAACCAAAATAAACCAATCAATGCAGTCAGTCAAATAACTAAACTCTTACAAATAAAAAAGTACTTTTTCTGTTTAAAAATAGTTCAACTGCACCTGACATTGTTGTTAAATGACCAGTAAGAAGATCATAAGCTTTCCCTGATTTTTCTTTGTTACTTTCATCTTTAAAACTTTTAAAATCCTCCTTTGCTTCACATGACTTCAAACATAAGCATGTATCATTCATTGCTCCAGGCCCAATAACTGCAAAAAATCATTTTTAAGTGACTATATATATATACATATATATATATATATATATATATATATATATATATATATATATATATATATATATATATATATACATATATATAACACACACAAACCACACACACATATACATAAACACACATACACATACACACACACTAATCAATCACACTGAAGATTTCACTTTTAAGCAAACAATTAAAATTATAAATCTCAAGATTTCAACCTCTATTACATAACCTCAAAACCTATATCAAAAAATTTCAATTTCAGCTGAAAAATGGAATGTTAAAAATTTTTTCCTGAACAAAAAAAAAACTTTTCTTTTTAACAGAAGTAGCATTGAAAGCAAACAAGACCAAAACTTTCAGATTAAAACAAATAAATTCTCATAGATTAACCGGCTAAAAGAGCTTGACTAACAAAATGCTTAAATATTTTAACTTTTTGTTTGTTGCATTCATACAAACTTATTGATTGTAAAGCCATTTAGTATGTGGTCTACCTATTGGGGCTTTAATTTCTGCTATATCATTGCCATATTGGACAAGATCTTCTTGATTAATAGCACGTAAGTCACCAGTGGCACCTAACAGAACATATCTATCTCCATTATTCAGATGATTATTAAAAAGATTCATCGCTCCTATATATGCCTGGAAAAAAAAGACAAAATATATTAATGGAGAAATTCTAAAGGTCACTTTATCAAAATTTTCTTGGTTTATATTTTTTCTTATTTTAGATTTTCTTTATGTAAATAAAAAATGTTTTTGTTAAATTATTTATGTTAAACTAGCTATAATATGTTATTTATATTACATAACTTATAGCACATTATTTATATTACATAAAACATCTAATTAGAATATAGAACAAAGTTTGTAGTTTGTATGAACACGCACACGCACTCAGAGACACGCACAGAGAATATGGACAAGTTCATCACATTAATTACCAAGGCTGTATAGGCAGTATTTCCCATGAGCTCGCCAGCATTTCCACGAGTTGCTGCTAATACTATTTTTCCTGGTGCAAGGGAAATTATAAAGCTTGTCATGGCTCTAGATGCCCCCCCATCGACAGCAGTGTCAAAAGATTCAGTAGCCTCAACTTCACCAGTCAAAAAATCTAAAACCACTAAATTAAAACCGTCTTCGTCCTTGCTCCAATCTTGCCCATTTATTTTTATGACTGCCTTTGTTTCTGAAGACTGTAAGTTTATGTAACGACCAACTAAAATGTAAAGTAAAATATAAATTATTTCAGTGAGATGATTAAACCTATATATATAAAACAAACTGTAAGACAAAAAAATTGAAAATTGTAACTGTATATCAAAATAAAACGGATTTTTGAATTATTTTACTTCAATGCATTTAGAAGTCATATTTTAAAGAAAACTCACTCAGTGTTTCTTTGTCATTGCAATCGTTAATGCCTAAAAAAAAAAAAATCAATTTTCTATTTAATGACGTCTTTTTGTTTAAAATAAATTTGCGGAAAACAAATCAAAATTATTTCCGTATTTTTAGTTAACAATAGATTTTAAGATTGAATAGCAGATATTGAGCACATACTTTTAATAAGCACAAACTTTTAACAAACTTTTTCTTGGTTGCATTTCATTAACTTTTAACGTACATTTAGGTCAATTCATATCAAATCAACTTGAGATGAAACTTACTTGAAGTTTGGGTTTTGCAATCAACACTGGCGTCATCAGAAAAATTGTTTTAAATAAATCCTTAATAAAGGCACACATAGTACAGCAACTAATGTCCTTACTTGAAGATAAAATCTAACTTATTTGCATATTTTCCACAGAAAAATGAGAAAAAATCAATATTTTGTAGCCCTTTTCACCCCACTTATTTATCAGGATATATATTTTTCAATAATACTAAGTCATGCTATGATCTCCTAAAAAAGCATAAAAAGAAAGTCTCAATTAATCTACCAATCAAACTATTGAAACACTTATCATGCTGAGTATTTTTGATTCCTGTTCAAAAGATGCTTTATAATATCTAAAAAACTACTTATTCTTCAAATGATTGAAAAAGAACATGCTAAGGATTATCAACACCATAGTTATTTAAAAAAACATACCAAAAACTTTATTCAATGATCTTATTTAAAAGTTTATGAGAAACTTGAGACTTGTAAAGTTTTAGAAAAGCACGTTGAAGCAACTAAAAACGTTTTTAAGCTTAGATCATTTTAATTTAAGGTAGCAAAAGATATCAAACAAAAAAAAACTCATAAATCTATGTTTAGATTCATTGAAGAGTTAAAAGGAAAGGTTTGTGTCACAGCTCCTGAGCCAAAAAAGATTAAGCTTCTGACTGTAAAATAATTTTACCCAGGCTAAAATAATGAAAGGCTTTGTTATCACAAATTACACAGGTAAAAAGAAAATGAAAGTTTTTTATTTAAAAGGTTTTATTGGAAGATGACTAAGTATCACCAAAAAACAACAATAGAAAAACTGAGCAGTTAAAAACAAACGTGGTTTCCTTTTTACGAGAATGATGAAGACAGGGTAACAATGTCTGGAAAGAAAGGTTCTCTGATTGTTAATCGCAAAATACAAAATATAAGTTAATTCCAAAACATCAGAACTGGAGAGAGAAACGTCGGAACGAGAATTTTAAGCGAAAACACGTCAAAGTTAACGACATTTATTTTAAGCGAAGAAACGTCAAAGTTAACAACAACACGCACTTCCTTAGAGAGATAAAAGAATCAGAAAACAGATTTAATGTTGTTTTCGTTGAAAATTTTTAATCCAAACTTTAAGGTAAATTAGAGGAGGGTACTTTCAGTTATTGGTAGGTCTAATATAAAAATGACCCTTTTGTAAAGAGAGCTTATATGCAATAAAAAAGCCACATTTAAAATTTATAATAAAATATGAAACTTACAAGTTTTTGAAAATGCAACTAACGGTGACATGCACGAGTCGTCCAACTTAGCTTTGTTAAAATAGCGAGTCTCATCCGGTTTTGATTCTAGGGATGGAGGAGAATGAATCTTTAATTGCATTTCTTTGGTAACCTTATCTTTGAAAAGGATTACTAGCTTTTGAACAGTTTCAGGTGGTATTTTTTCAATAATTTGTTTGATTAAAGAGGAATCTATTGCCGAAGAGTTTTCTGAAGTGTCAGAATAGTCATGGTTCTTTTCAAAAGTTGTTTGGGAAATTGAGCCGATCGGACCTTGACCAGTATATTGAGTATCTGTATTGGCTGTTGCATAAAAATTATGGTTGGTTAGTGCTGTTCTTTCCTCTTTTTCTAGAGATGAATCATAAGCAGGGTTGGGAGCTCCAGGAGATATGTTAGAACCTAACGAACCGATCATTTCAAACTGGCTTTCGGTGTCAGTATTTTTTTTAAAGCTTTGAAGATCGGGATGGTTTTTTGATGGAATCAAGTCTTGAACCAGACCAGATAAAATGGATTGGATTAAAATTTTGTCATTAATATTCTGTTCAGATTTTCGGTCGCCGACCGCCTGCTTCGCTACACTTTCCTTGTCATTTTGAAAGTTATCATTTTTTTCGTAATTTTTAGTAACACCAGAGACAGCTTGTTTCCCTAATGCCAAAAGGATACTGCTTATAATTGAAGATGGCAGAGATTTATTTGATGTAGCGTCTTCCTCTGTGGTTTGAGAAGGAAAACTTAATGCTACATTTTTCAAGCTGTTATAAAAATTATTTTTAAGTTTGATAGATGACATGTCTTCTGAACCTTTTAAAAGCTCATCCAACCTTGAAATACCTGCTTCGTTTACAGCTCCTGAACCATCCAACACAGCAAAAGCGTTTGAAAGCTTAGAAAGAGGATTATCTGACGTAAATCTTTCCACAGGCTGATATTTTGAAAGACTTTCTTTCGCTGCGGAGGTCTTGAAAGATTGAATTAACTTTTTAGCTGCGTTATCCAATAGCCTTTCAGAATAAATGTCAAAACCTTTTTTTGCTGTTTCTTCTTCATTGAATTGATTACCTGATTTCAAGATAGTTAAAACATTTTCATAGTCAATTGCTGCTTGGTTGTGACCTTGTTTCTGTTTATCAACAACATCTTCCGTCGGCAAACTAGTTGAAGACTCTATCAAACTACTTTGTGGTTTTGTTTGCTGTATTGGACTTGGCTCGTAGGTGGGTTTAAAACTAAGCTCAGAATTTTGATTTAAAGAACTTGCAGGGTTTAAGTTTATTGGATTATTATTGTTCTGTTTTAATGCCATCTTTACAATATTTTCGTAGTTTTGTTTTTCTTGCGCGAGAGCTATCTGCAAATTGCGTATTTGCAACTCGATAGCCGACATATTTTCAGGTTTTCCTACTATAACTTTAGATATAGTTTTAGAACTATCGGGCATTGAGGTCACCGGATTAAATTTTCTTTCTGTCGCTAATGTGTCAGGTAGACTGAAAGATGTGTCTGGAGAAATATTTTCTTCTTTGTTTTTTCTACGAAGAAGCTCAAAATTAATTTTGTCGGCTAAAAAAAGACGTTCTTTTTCTTTTTCTTTTTGCACAAACCTACTCTCATTCCCACTGTCGTCTAATAAATCTTTTGATTCTTGATTGGTTGAAATTATTTCCACGGGACCGTAACCGTGACCGAAAGATGTTTTATGAAATCTTGCTGGAATTTGTATTTTACTTTCAACATTTCTTCCTCCGGCTTGTTCAAAAGCATCGAGACCTCAAAAGTAAGAAAGATATTAGCTAAAATACGAATAAAACTTTTTTCTTTTTATTATTTGTTTTTTTTTTTATTTTTTATTTTTTCTTATTATTCATTGTCCTTTTAAAATTTTGCATTTGGTGCAAATATGGTACCTGTTTTAATATGAACACTTATGATACTTGGTCCATCACCAGCTCTAGTCGATTCTTCTCGCAACCAATTCATCTTATTTCTTGCATTTTCAGGACCAGATAGTCCAACAAATGCATAACTTGACCTATACTCTATCTTCTGCACTGCAATGCCTTGAGCACCAATACGTTCCTGAATTTTGAAATTTTATTGGAAGTTTTACTTTTTAATGTTTATTGGTGCTTTTTTTTTTTTTTTGTATTTTTTTTTTTTTTTTAGGAAAAACTGAAAAAGTGTCAGTAGCAATTAAGATTGAGAAATAAAGTTCAAAAAATGAAGTCTGAAGGATTTATAAATTCAACATTATGGCAATAAGCAGAAATACTGGGGATCAAGTACCGCAACTGTTTTCGTCTTACAACTCTTTTTTTTTTATCTTTTTTTTAAAGCATTTTTATAAAGAATTTTTAACTTTTACTTACAAAGGAATGAAGAGCTGAATCTGGGAGGTAGCTTTCAGCATCGTTTTTTACAGCGATGCAAATTATTTTCCACATTTCTAAATTTGAAAGCATGTTCTCTAGCTTTTTAAAAGCTCCTGCCTCACCATGAGTGTCGAATGATGTAGCTTGCTCCATCTCTCCAGTCTTAAAATCAATAACAACAATATTGAAACCGGGCCTATTTGGGCTAACTTCAGCTCCATTAACGATGATAGATCCAAGAGTTGCATCACAGTTGCTACCATGAAATGGAGGGTCAAAACAACCAATGGACTTGACAACAATTTGTAAAGTTCTTCCTAAAAACAACGTAATTACTAATGACAATAGAAACTTTAAGAAAATTCTACTACTATTGTCAACTTTCGCGTTTATTAAAAAAAAAAATCGGCTACCTTCTTTAGATTTTTCAATGGCATTCCGTTTCCTATAACTTGGTAATAACCTCGGAGTTATTTGTCTTTTCAAACTAAGGTCATTAGTTGAATGCACATTAGAATCACCTGTAGAACCAGCTTTGGCAGAAATTCTTGCTGTAACTTTAAATTAAGCTTCAAAGTTAAAAATGAAATAAATTTATTTAAACAGTTGACGCTTCAAAAAATTCGTAACCGATAAATAACTTAACTATTTAAAAAGTTTTACGAATGTCTGAGTAATTCAAATATTTTACACAACAAATATGCTGATTATCCGTCACTATGATAACTAATGTAATAATTTTTGAAAGTTAAATGTAGATTAAAACGCACTCTAACTATTACATCACATTAATTATTTAATTGGTTATGTTTCTTTACAAAAAGTATCTTAAAGATTGAATTTAAAATCAGATGACAAGTTTTTTGATATTTTCAATCAAATTTGAAGTCAAAAGATTTCTATCTTTTTTAGGGCTTTTGGTTTAAAATCATCAGCAAAATCAATGTGTCGTAAGTTCATTTTTTTAAGATTAAGCATTTGTTAAGACGTGTTAGTTTAGATTGGTGCTTCGTCATGATATGCGGAAGCCGATTGTCATTTTAGTTTAGATTGGTGCCTAGTGTTTGAGCCAGTTGTTTGTTAATTGGAATTTGAAGAGTATTTTTGCATCAGTTTGTATATTTCTTTAAGATCAATAAACTCATTTTCCTCATGTTTAGGATTTTTTTTTCTAATATTCTGCGGTTTTAACTTCTCAGGTTCCTGAAGGAAACTATAATCAAATGGTAAGTCAACTACGGGAGCATCGCGCGAAAAATTGGTTGAAGGGATATCGAGTAAAAGGCTGGTTGAATCGCCTTCACTGGTGTTTTTCTTTTCTTTCACTTTGGAAGATGTAGACTTTCCAAACAAATCTGATTGAGCCGTACGGTAATTATTCAAGCGAGTATGGATGTCTACTTTTGGATTAATGTTTTTTAGTTTATTTGCTAGTTCTTTCTTGTGAATTGAAGACAGTTGCTGTGGATCTTTATAAAGATATCTTCCTGGTAATGCAATTTTAGAACTTTTACAAATGTAATTGTATTTTTTGTAGCAATTAACTATGTTCCACATACCCGTCGAGTCAATAACTGTACAGTCGTCAGTCTGGTCATGATATCTGGTTGAGTTTTTCCAATTGGTATATGATAAAGGTTCTCTAAATTGAAAATTCGAGCGAGGATTAGTGGAGAAAATTTTTTTGGAACGCATAAAATTTTTATGAAGCTACTTTTGGTGGAGTTTTTTTCAACTTGTTGATTTTTTTTTATTGCTTTTGAATTTTTAATGTTGAGTTTAACAACTTTTTGTTTACTATAATAAAATTACATCTCACGAAAAAAAATTCTCAGTTACGAAAAGTCGTAATTACGTAATTAAATTCCAAACAATTTCCGAAGACGTGGCACTTTAAAGTAAAAATTCCGAAAGATAGAGTAATTACGCAAAGCCTGGCGTAAGAGGTTGTTAACAGACAACTTTGCAACACATACACAAGAAATGTCCACCCAAGCAAATAAAAACTTATTACATTTTGTGACAAAAGTTTAATTAACTTTTATTTGCGCCAAACTATCACTTAATTAAAATTTTACAAAGCTTCTGTAAAATTGTATTTAAAAACGAGAATATTTGCGAATTTGAATGTGAACTAACAAATAAAAATACATAAAAATTTACGACTATTCGTAATTTTTATCTATTTATAAAAAAAGTTGCCACTTATACCTTCTCGTAACAAAGTAATTACGAAATCATATGGAACTGAACGTTCGTAATTCAGACTTGAAGTTATAAAGATGTTATTACATCATAACATTAGCTATTACATCATTATTACATCATTATTGTTTATGATGTAATAATTGATTATTACATAAACAAACGTTATGATGAAAAACTAACTTTTTCTTCTTGTTTTTCTGATATCGAGTTATTTTAGTATCTTTAGGACTTATTTGGGAATCTTTTTGATGTAAGAATAGCTTGACACTTCAAGAGTTCTAAATGTCAATCTCCATCCATATTTTCTAAACTTGTAAAAACATTTTTTGTTGGTTATTTTCTTTAAATTATTGATAAAAATGTTCTCAAAGATTAAAAAAAAAAAGATTGGAAACTCTCAAAGATATTCGATTGAGTTATAATCTGGGCTTTGTGACGGCATCTCCGCAAACTGAGTTCTCTTGTTTTAAAAACATTTTTGGACAGAGCTGGTGGTGTGTTTCAGTTTTTTTACTATCTTGCTAATAGATCCATCCAAGTTTCATATCTTTGGAGTTACATTTTCAACAATTTTATTAAACGTAATTTGCTCAAAAATACCTTTAATGGGGAGCATCAGACAAAAATACCTTTAATAGGGAGCATCAGACAAAAATACCTTTAATGAGGAGCATCAGATAACTATGAATAACCATTACTCTTCCTAAACCATCCTGTTTAAAGTTAGAACCAACTGCTAGAAGTTGCTTTAGGCTGTACATTTGTTAACGTAATTTTTCCATCAGCTCCAAACAACGTAGGCTAAAATTTGTTACAAATTTTTACCCAAATATTTTTATGTTCAGTTAACATGAAGTTTGGGAAATTTGGGTATAGTTTTTTAATCAACTTATAAAAAGTCCTTAAGCACGCAGATGTTATTTAAAAGTTTAAGCATTGCCGGTGACTCTGTACTTTTCATGCAACTCAGCTTTCAGCCAAGTTGCTGGCATTCTCGGATCATTTGGAGAGCTTTGTAATGATCATATCTTCCTTCTCGTTGGTTACATATCACCACCTAATTCTTTTGTTTGAATCTTCAACATTCATACCATGTAAGTAGATTACAAGATGCTGTCTTGGAAATTCCGAATCTGCCGTTGCTACTTGATGCTAACTATCCTCATAAAGCTTCTAGAAATTACAAACCTTTGATTCTCTACTGAGCTTTTTTTCGATCTCGCATCTTGATGCGCACTTTTTACGAAATATATTTTAAATGTTGTTTTCAAGCTATTTAAATAAAGTAAAAAAAATACTAAAATACGATAAAAGATAAACATTTATGGTCATGATTACTATTAAATGCTTAAAGTGAAAAACAATAATCATAAAAATCAACAAGTTGTTAACAACTTTTTTTATCATAAGATGTTTAAAGTTTTAAAGCAAAAAAAGATAATGATCTTTTTAAGTTACTAGCAAAAATTTTACCCATCAATCCATTCGAATAGTCCATTCTTATTCTCTAAACCGAGCCAATAATTTCCAGGTTCACTTGCAATGATACTAGTTAGAAATTCTTGCTCTTCCTCATCCTTAATGCTAACAAGGTCATCTCCATCTTTACTCAAACACCTGTGTCTAGATTGTTCAAAGTTTAATATTTCTGTCCCCAGTGAATATTTAAACTCAACTCCGTCATTGTTTGTGTAAGAGATAGCTGTCAAAAGTATGCAAAAAATTAACTTTTGATTGTAAGTACACGTTAGAACATAAGAAAACATCGATTATGTTTTTTAAAAATACTTTTTTGTTTATTTTATATTCACGTCAAACGTTGTTGTATTACATTTAATTTGACTTTAGTCCTAGCTTAAATTTAATACCAGTATTAACTTAAGAAATCTTTGAATAAAGTTTGGAGCATTAAAGTTTCTCCATCGCAACTCATATCAAAAACACGCTTTCCACACGCTTACAGAATCACTCACATATTTTAAAAATTGTGAAAACTTTTTATGGCACGTGACAATTTTTACCTCCGTATTTAGTTTCAGGTTTGCGAGTCAAAACTTCCTTTCGACTTCTGTTTGATTGATATTCATTACTAAGACTATCCATAATTATTGGGATGATGCTTTTTACCTGGGATATAGTTAAGAAAGGAATCATAAAGAACCACCGTAAACAAACACCGTATCCGTTTACTCATTCACATATATTAATAAATTTTATTACATATTTTGCAATTTACCTTCACTTGATATTTTTTTAAGATTTTCTTCGTCGTTGCTTTTCTTTTGATGGGTGTGATGGGTGTGAAGGGTGTAATGCTAAATTCTTTTGCGTTTCTTTTTGCACGGATTTCATGTTGAGATCTTGCTGAACTTGCTGAATTTTCATTATCAAAATTATTCTTAAAGTAAATCTGGGGAACGCCTTTTTTTGTTTGTGCGTTCCTTTTTTCTATAGCGTCACTCATCTTGGAAAAGAGGGTTTTTTTAACAATAAGGTGTGAACCGTCAAAATCTTTCAAGTTCTTAAAGGTTTTGATGCTTTCTTCAGACTTTAGGTTTGCTGTTTCAAGTTCGTTTTGCAAATCGTTGATTTCTTTTAAGAGCGAGTTTACTTCCGAACTCGCTGAATAATTCTTTAGAAGATTAGAACTGTTGAGTGGAGTTTGGAAGTAAGAACCAATATTCTCTTTGTCAAAAACTTCTTCTTTTGAAGCAGGGTGTTGACCGTTTGTATCAACAATTTTTCCATTTGCCCGAACGTCAATATTTAACAACTCTTTCGTTTCTTTGTCAAATTCTTCGTAGTCGTCAACTTTTTTAGAATCATCATCGATCTTTTTATTGATCAAAGATATTCTTTTCATTTCACTTTCTTCTTCAGGAGGATTTGATGGGAGAGTTTTAGATTTATCCTTGTGTGACTGAAGCACATCAGCTTTGTCTTTCCTACCTTCAGTAGTCTCATACTTTTCACGACTTTCACGGTTTTGATTTTTCTTCTCAAATATTGAACCTAGCATTGAAAAAATTCAATTTCAATCACTTTTTGATTATTTTAACGAGTTATTAAGTTGAAGCTGGTTCTTAGAAAAATAATTTTATTCAAGAGTTAAGATTTATGCGTGATTCATATAACAATAAGTTTATTTGTTTTATGGGGTTGTATTCTTTTAAATACTTAAAAGATTTTTTTCCAATGAAATGATTTAAAAGACTTATTAAGCGCTCGATGATCATTTTCAAATAGATTTTTACTTTCCTAATACTGCTCTAATTATCAAGGGTTTCAACATAACTGCTATTAAGATTGCTCGTGTTTTAGGCATCATCATCACATTTATATCAAGCAAATATACTTGACCTTTCAATAGGTAACAGCAGAAGGATTGAGTGTAAAAATGGAAAAATAAAAGATATTCTTTTTTAGATTTTCGTCTGTCCGCATCTTATGTTACTTAATAGGACTGAATGATAAAATTTAAAATGCCAGAAATATAAGATGCTAGAGATGTAAGTATAGCAACATACAGAATTTAACAATTCCTATTTTCGGTTCTCGGTTATTCGAGAGGTTGTTTAAACAACCATCTACAAAACCAGCTAATGAAATATTTTATTTTACAACTGACAGCGAAATATTTTACATCTTGGACAATTAATCTAGTTGATTTAATTGGTATTTATAGTGGAAAAGGATATAAACGATTAAATAATCAAATTCTAGACAGTACATAAAGCGTTTCACTTCATTTCTATAAAATCTAATAAAACTGAAGCTTGACAGACGATACGTAAGTTTTACCATCGTTTAAGAAATGCGGAGTGAGTGTTGAAAAAATTGAATTTAGGTCTTTTAATAAAAATTTAAAGGCCCTTTTTGCTAATTAACGCAAACAAATTCCATGATTGTGAAGTTTTTCTTAAAAAAAACGAGCGCAACGCTAACATTAGCGGAGACATCAAACTTTAAGACGTCCGGTCTGTAGAACTTTAAAAATTGCATTGGTTCATAGAAAAAACAAAGCCAGCTAGACTCATGCGAAAGATTTAACTGTACTACATCAAAGCATAAATCCCAACTGAATGGTAACAATTATTAAGAAGTTTTTTTGAAGTAAATAATTCATATAATTTAAAAAGCCTGGCGCTCATTGCAATATTTAGTATGCACTTCTATTTTTGTTTTGTTTTTCTATGATTTTTTTATAAATTGTATTTCTACGTTCTCATCATTTATGCGATTTGTCCTTTCTCAAGAAAACATCAAAATAGTTCTTTTTATTTATTTATTTTTTACTTAGATCTTATCATTAAATAATCGCAAACAGTTAATAAAAAAATCTTAAGCATAAACTACATACCAATCCTTTCGTCTTCTTCATTAATAGCAGATAGTTCGCTTTTCAATCCTTCGGCATCTAACTTTACGGCATCTTTGATTTGATTAACATTCCTCTCTGATTCCGTTAAACTTTCTTCTTTTGTGAGGTACTCGTTAGGGTAATGTCTATACTCTTCCAATATCTCCCCCCCGATAGAATGCTTTAAGAACGTGTTATCTAAATCTGAAATAAATTCATTTCAATAAAACAGTACAAAAATATGGTTTCAAATTTTTTGATACACTAAAAGTATTTAAAGACCACAGAGGAAGACCCACAGTTATACACTTTTGAGAAAAACAGAATTTCGTGTTTAAGACTTTTATAGTTCTTTAATGTTAAAGACATTAAACACCTCATTTGTGCCAGTTTTTTTTTTATTTGAATAGTAGTTTCGTTTATCAGAAGTGATAGGCAAGGATTGGTACATGATGAATAAGACGCAAATACGAAAATTTGTGGTTTTCTCATTTGGTTCTCATTTATTGTACGACCAATAACGTCATACTTTCTGTAAATTACTTAGATTTTACGATACCAGTTTTTAGAGTGGCAACGTTCCACAAACTTTATGCTTGCAATTTTATTTAGTGAAGAGCAAAATAAAAATGTCCTTTTTTTTTCTGTGATTTTAAAAATAGGTCTCCATTCATTTACTTTTCTATGATTCAGATTGTAATTTTAAAAATGTAAAAAAAAATTATTTTTTTTTAAAGAAGCAAGGTGGTGCTGAAATAAATCGAGTCAAAGTTTTTGATGACGTCAATACATTGCCGGAAGAATAATCGCTTGTTTTCCTGAATCCAAAACTCATTTACCAAATCGAAGAAAGCTACGTGTTTTATTTTGAAATGTAAAAAAAAAAAAACAAAAAAAAAAAACTATAGTTGTGGAGCGAAGAAAGAAAAAGAAGGACGCTATCAGGTAATTTTAAAATATTGAAACAAAAATCTGCTGAGAAATAATAAACAGGATGTGGAGTAAAAGAACAATCAGAATTAAAAAATGTTTCTAGCAGCGACAAGTAAAAAAAACAGCTGATTTAGATTAAAAAATGTTGTGAAAAGTCTGAGATGTTGTTTGAAAGTTGTCTAGCTTTGATATAATCCATCATAAATGTGACAAAATTTATAGCGATTACATCGGTTTATATCTATTATATTGGTTTCTTAGATAAATAATTATATCTATTATATTGGTTTCTTAGATAAATAATTTCCAGTGGTTCCTAAACTTTTTTGTTCAATTCCACTTTGTAATTTTTTCTAGAAAAATTAAACATCGTTCCCCCTCGTACTTTTAGTTGTAAATTAGAAGAAAAATATTCCAACTTTAAAAAAACCTTTTTAAATTTAAAACAATTGATGTGACTTATGAGCTTCATGCACACCAGGTCTTTAATTTCTGGTTCAGTTATAGATATTGCGGAGCGAGCATCTGGCTCCACGTGTAGTCTGTCTCTGTATTCGTTTTTAATGATACGAATTTGGCTAAAGCCAAAAACTAATTTTTATACTTTTTTAAAAAATTTAAAATAGTTTTACCAATTTTCATTCCCATGGCAACCCAGCGATTGTTCTGCGTATTATGCATCTGGTCTTGACAAAAAATTCTTCTTATCAGAGAAAAACCAGATTATGTTGGGCTCCTTAGTATGATTCAATTTGTTGAGGAGCTTGATCTATTTCAGTAGCCTTCGATCTCTGAACTTCTCATCGAACATATGGCCGGTCTCCATTCGATAAGATCGACACTACAAATCTTTCAAAACGCACGATCTGATTGTATTGCCACAGCACTTCAACTCGATTGGTAAAATCATTTTAAATTTTTTAAAATTAACAACTTCCCCTCGTTTTGGAAACACTGATAATTACCATTGCATTAATTAAAGCTATGTCTATTACAATCACGTATGCTAATTATATTCTGGTCCGTATTTAAATTTTAAACAACAACATTAGTTATTTTGAAAATAAACTGAGGGTTAAGAAGGCAATTAAAACAGCCAAAATATCAAAAGCGTAAAATCCCAGACTTACTTGGATTTGCCATGAATCTTTTATCTGCTAGGACTTCTTTTTGCATACTCGCTAATGGCGCAGTGCTACTTACAGCTTTTCTGTGCCCGTCATCAACATGCTCATCAGAATTGATATCTTCGTTTTCTAGGAAATGATCAAATGTTCTATGTCTTTGGTCTTCAGCTAAAAAATCTTCATTTTCTTTTGTGTGATATTCTGAAAAGTCTTTTTCGTAGCTGTTTTGAAAACGGGGATTTTCAGCATAGCTATTTAAATGATTGTGTTTGCTTTCGTCCTCGAGTTTCATGTTGTAGTTAGTGTCTTCTTTGTAACTTTTTTGTTTGTTTTCGAAAAAATTTTCAACTGCGAAATTCTCGTCTTTAAAAAATTGGTTTTCGAATTTGTTCGAACTTTTATCATATTTTTCAGCGATTAGTTTTTCTCTATGATTTTCCTCTTCACTATAATCCTTGAGCTGATTATGGTGTCTTGACTGCATTCTGTAATCTGTGGAGTGATCATCTTCAAGCTTATTTTGTTCATTTGTACTGTAGTATTTCAGTTCATTTTTGTTGGGCGATTCTACCGATGGCATATTTTCAGAAAGCTGATCAGTTTTATCATTTAAGTATAAACATTTGTTAATATCTCTTTTATAATGAGTATCTATCATACCATCATTACCCTTGCAAAGGATATTTGACACACCATCTCCGTTATAGTGACTGTTGTGTTCGTTGTGTTGCATATCGAAATTTTCTTTTAAGTTTTTGTTATCTTTATTAACATTTGAATGCTGAGATTGCTGTTTGTCAAAGTCTGACACTGCAATCTTTGCATTATTGACCGATCCGTCTGATTCCGTCTCTATACCGCGTCTAGACCCCTTCAGTAAAAGTTCGTCGTCATGAGTAAGTGAATTTATTAAGTTTTTTGTAAATGAATCTTCATCATTTGGATCTGAATAAGGAACATCTTGAGAATCTGAATATATATCTGGTGAAACGTCTGTAGCGTAATTGCTAACATCAGAATGCACTTTGAACCGTTTGCTATTCTTGACAAGGTTAGAGTTACCAAAGTATAACGAGTTGCGACGAAGTCTGAGGTTGTCATTTTTGTTTTTATTAGATTCAACGTTGTAACTTTTCAGGTTTAATGCACCTATGCAAGGAACTAACGTATGAACTAAAGTGATAAGAAAGAGATGGGGAAGATTAACAATTATAATTTTTTCCACTTTTTGATTTTGCTGGACTCTGAAGATATTACATTGTCAGTTTTTACATTCAAGAGATTGATCGCCAATTTGAGGTGAAAATAGTTTAGTTTAAACCAGTAGGATTTTTTGTTTTAAGTATAGAAAACTCAAGAACAATTTTTCAAAAACAAAAAATAAAAATGATATTTACTTACTTGAAAAACCAACAAAGTAAAATATCAGAAACATTGGTGAATTTTCAACACGACTTAGTATTAATCATCAGTTATAAGGATCCCATACTAAAACTCCCGGTCTAATTGATTTTCACTTTTAAAAATCACGGTAAAAATATTTACAATTCAGTTGCTACTCATGATTGGTCGCTACCGTAACTTTAGAATAAAATTGTGTAAGGATAAATAGTCGTAGAAAATTTTTAAAAGTAGTTTTCGGAAAACTGTTTCGAGATGAAAAATCTACTTCTATTAATTAAAACACACCATGTAGGTTTTGATAACGCTGTAATATTAGAACGCCTGCCATTTTTGCTGCTCTTTCTTGGTGCGAATAATAATTGTAACTGCGAGAAACGTCTTGGTGTGCATACCTGTGCGTATCCTTGTTCATGCAAGCATGCAAGCGACTTCAATTTAACGAGGCAATTTTTGAAGTGTTGCTCAAAGAAAGATTGAAGTACTCTATAAGCTTCTGTCATACAATGTTCATCAACCTGTAAAAAAAACCATGATATTATCCAAGCCAGTTAAAAGCCAGTTAAAAGCCGGCTATTTCGACTTAAATCGTAAAAATACATTTTTTTGAAAATTTCACTTTGAATATGAAAACGAAGAATGCACATATCGTGATTTCAATAATGAATATTGTAAATCCGAGCAGTCATCCAAATGTTATCAATGTAGTTGCGTCTTATTATTATTCCTTTTTTTTTTTTTTTTTTCTTTAAACTAAATAAATGCTGCTTATACCTAAACTTCAAATTATTCCATAGTTCAATACTTTGTAAGCTAACTGATTTTTTATTTACTCTTTACATTTATAACCATTAATCAACGGTGTTTTTTAAAAAAAAACAGTGAAATCTTGATATAAGCTAAGTAAAAAAAAAATTTTTTTATCGAGCATAAGAATATTGAGGTGTATGAAGCGTCATAGTTGTAGAGGAAATTCCGCTGGCCATTTAACCGGAGAAATTTTTTTGGCCGTTAAAAACTGATTAAAATATTGTGTAAACTTTTTTCTGGTTTGTTAAATGATAAGGTATGGTTTTAATTGTTATTCCGATATGCAATATAACAGATTTTCATTTTTAAAATCAATCAAACAACACCCCACAAACAAAATTATCTATGGAAATGACGATGCCTCCTCTTCTAAGATGATTAATGTAACTTAACTAAAATTAAGGTATCTTCTTAAAATTTCACTAGAAATGGTAGACGATTGCACCAGGTTGGATCTTAATATCTTTCAGAATTCTAAAAAACTTGAATATGTTAAAAGAATCTCAGCATCGAGATGATAAAGAGGAATCGCTTTAATTTAAAAAAGTTGGTCCACTAAGCATTTTAACATTTAACTGACATGGTTTTTTTATTTTTAAAGCATGACTTTTTCATTCTTGTAACATAATATCCAAAAGGAAAAAAGGTCCTGCTAAATGGTGGACTTTTCCTTTATTCTATGAATTTTTGTAGCAAAACATAAATAAATGGGTGTAATAAAAACGACTTGAAGATTTATATCTGAAATGAGCTGTACAACCATCACTTTAAAAATATATTTTCTTTAGAAAAAATTTGAAAGGACAATTTATCTGTTGTCTGAGAGCTTGTAGTTTAACTTCCAAAAAAAATTTTTTATATACATTTGTATTTGGTAATCAAAATCCATTATTTCACATATGTGTAGAAAACGAAATGATCTTCAAGCTAGGTCAAACACCCTTGATATGTTGAAGTTTTTACCACTCAGTTTTTTAGATCGTTTCTTCAATTTTGCCTATTTTCTGAAGCAAACTTTATTAAATTTTTTTCAAATTTAATAAAGCTTGAATTAGATCAGGACAGTCAAGTACACCTTCATCAATCTTCCATTAGAACAACGGAATAAAACATGCAACCTTTTTAATAAAGTTGTAGGGATTTACTTTAAAATATTGACGCCATAGTTCAATAAAACAAACTGCAAACTCAGCGCTTTTCTTTTTCTTTTTTTTTTTTTTTATAGCTATGATATATTTTTTTATAGATTATTAATTTTTCTCCTTAGGAAATTTTGGTAAGCTTTTATGAGTTTTAATATTGCGTTTTCTAATAACTGTTTACTGCTACAGCTGCTACAGCAGCTGTTTGATGAGCATTCTATATTTTCCAATCTCTTTTCTTTAGCAAATTGCTTATATTTTCGACCCCTTTGTTTTCTATAACTCATATTTCTGTTCATATTATCAATTTAAGTAATTCACTACCCAGTTTACACCAAAAAAAAACCTGCAAAATTATTTTTGTCTAAATTTAGAGGCAGCATTAAGTTTAACAGGTTCATAAAAATTTAAGAACCTGAAAGCATTTTCTCAGAAAGCATTTTCTAAAAAAGCATTTTCTCAGGAAGGCTCTTAAAAGAAAACATTGAGAGTTTATACATTACGAGTAAAATCTTCCAATTTCAAAAAGATGTAGCTAAAACTTACGAAAAAATTTTTTGGTTCATCATTTTTTGTTAAGGCGTTTCATTTTTATTAAATTTTGTGATGTGAGGTGCCAAATATACTGAGATAAGTGATGATAGATTTTCCTCTTTATGTTATGGTAAGTTGCATATTTAAAAGTTGTGTCTTCAGTGGTAGAACCAGTGAGCTGGAGAAAAACATAGTTGGCTATTTTAGAACATAAGAGAAACATATCATTACGATTAATATTTTTTAAAAGAATTTCGTATTTCTAAAATAATAAAAAAATTCAGCATTTATATTAAATAAAATTAGTAAATCTTTTACTAAATATGAGCTGGAATATATGAATTGAAAGAACTTACTTTTTAAAATATTTTGAGTTTCCTTGGTAACAGAAAACGATTCATCTTTTGCTGATTTTTGCTGCGCTTTGAACATATTTTGAAGTAAAAAGAATGAGGAATATCTTCTGGCTTCTCCTGACTTAAAGATTCAATAGTTTCTTTATTCACTATTCAGTTTTTATGTTTAGCGATGAGGCGATGAGGCGAGTTAAAATGGTTTTCGATATACTTCTTTTTTCACAAAATGTATCATGACAGCAATTTTCACATCTGAGCCAAAATTGGCATCGCAGTTCAATAAATTTTCTTCGATAAGAGCTTAAACAATTTCAAATTCATACTTTTGAAGATAATTTCCCTTTGAAAAATCTACATTAGAAAAAAAAACTGATGCACTCTCAATGGGATAACTTAAGAAAAATGAACTTATATAATGAAATCAGCAATTGACGCTCCGTGTTTCCAGGCTGTTGGATTCAGTGACTGGCGGTAGTGCACTTTCGCTCAAATTTTTCAAAATGATTAAAGTTTGTATAATAAAAGCTCGAGCCAGAGCTTACGTTAATGCAAAATAAGAAAAAAAAGTTGAGTTACGCGAGGTATTTTCACTCGTTCCAAACCTCCAGTCTGGAGTTATTTATAGAAGACAAAACTAATCAAATATTAATTTTCTACTGTATTGTTTTTCGTGAATAAAATTTTACAAAAATTCTTGGATCTCTGTTACCATGAATAGTTACCTCAGAAAAAAATACCTCATGTAATAGAAAGATTTAAATTTTTTTAGTAACTTTTTTAATTAACCCGTTAGTATAATTAATACCTATACAGCAAAAGTATGCTCTTTATTTAAAGATCTGTATAAGGATGCAGTGAGATCTTTTTAATATGTTTAAAAGAACGTGCAGCAATAAAGAAAAAAGGCTTTACATAATTCATGTCAGTCTGAACTTTTATGGTTTTTTAGCATAGTCTTCATGACTTCATCTACGTTATGACTAATCTACGTTTATGACGTAATTAGTCATAACGTAGATGACTCAGTTCCTAGACTTTTTAAATTGATGGTATATTGCCTCCCATGGTTTTAATCAAACCTTCAATCAAACTCCATTATTTGCTGAACAAACGTATGCTGTTCAACTTGCAACGTTACGTTGTTAGTTGCTGTTTAATAGGGGTTATTTAAGCGTGGCTTAGTGAATTAAAAAGTCGTTATGAACAATTGCAGTTCCATGTTTCTGACCACACTTCTTTAATAGAGTTAGCGGTTTAATTTAATTTTTTTTAATTGAAGAAATAACCAGTCGTTATTTTATGGCGAGTTCTTAATAGTATCAGGTTTTGAAATCTTGTCAGTTTTTGGAAACGTGTGTCTTGGATGATTAGAGGCTAATCGAAGAATTAAATTCAAAGTAAAGGTTTATGTTTGGCGATTTTTGCTGATTTTAAAGTAATTTTGTTAATGGGTGTTGTGTTAGTATATATATATGTTACACCAAACTTTTATTTATGAGTTTACATCAACAATTATATTTGTCATCTCTTACCTCATTCATCTGTTAAGTTTTGTGTTGCTTTTAGTCATTATTCAGTACCCTGTGCAAAATATTACGCAGAGCATTTTAGGATTCAAAACGTGAAGCTATAAAATAAAATTAAATTTTTTCGTTGCGTTTAGTAATAATGAAATATAACGCTAATCGGTCTCTATAATTCGCGCAATAGGTGGAAATTGCGAAAGTTTATTCTACAATAAGAAATATTTTAACTATTTCTATAATTAATGTATTTAATTCAGTTATGATATTTGGATTTGATTATAGTCATAATTTAACTATAAATAAATCATAAGTTTCGTAACTCTCACAAATTTTAAGCTTGTTTATAAAACTTTGAGCGAATATAAATATTCTGCTTCTTATTTTGATGCAGTTTTAAAAATTTTATAAAATATTTTTCATTCATCGCAATTAAAAATTTACAAAGACAGAACCCGTATTTAACAAGTATCAATTTAAATAGATTCAGTTTAGTAATTGATTTAATTTCTTTGGGTAACGCGCACTCAATTTTTTTCTTATTTCTGAAGTTTTAGACCAATATAAGAGGTGCAAGTGTTGGGTTGTTTCAAAGTTGGTACCCCTCAACTATTTTAAATGTAATCAGCAGTTAATGTTTATCTTACACCAGCTGTATATATTTATATTAAAACGTGTATGCGCGTGGAGCGTGTGCACGCGCGTTTTTGTAGATATCCATATCAAATTTACAAAAAATGTTATAATAAAAATTCTTCACAAATCCGAGATAAAAAGAAAAGTTATTTTTATTAAAAAGAATTTACGTTTAACATGGAAGGATTGAAATAGGAATAGGTGATTTAGAAACAAACAAAGTAATTTCTTTTGAACAGCATTATTTTTTTTAGTCGAACAAACAATTAAAGCGAATAAGGAGGTCGTTATTAAAGATTTCTTTAAATATGCTGTGTGTTTTCTATTATTTTCCGTTTTTTTTGCTTTTATTACCACAAAAGAAAAACACGTGCATTACTCGCTCTTCCGTGGATGTTTAAGAAAAAATAAAATTTTGCGATCCTGCTGAGTTCTCGAAGATAAAATTTCACGATGGATTTAGTTTTAAGAAATATTACGGAGCTGTAAATGCAGCTGTGTTTGTATTAGTTAAAGACTTTCTACTTTTCTTAGACAATGTAATGGATTTAGCATGATTTGTCTGTTATGCGTTTTACAATGCGGAAATAAATCGTCTTTTTTTTTTAACTTTGGTAGTTTATTGGCGGTTTTTAAAATTCCGTTCCTAACATATTTTTACATATTTAAATTAATGTAGCTATTTTTAAGCATATGACGTCGTTTACTTTTATCGATAAGGAGACACACATCTTACTCTTTCTTACTACGCTGGGTCCTATACGTTGGGTTTTATCTATCTTTTGAGAAAGTAAGTTCTTTCCATTCGCATATAGAATGATGGCGCGAAAAATAGCGATCCGTTGTTAAGGAAGAATTTTCCAAAAACAAAAACTTTTAAAACTTTCACTTTTTATTTATTTTTCATTATTTAAAATAAGATTTTCTATATATCATGCGGAAACCGTTTAGTATAAGACTTATTAAAGACTAAAAATATTTCTTTATTTCTTTATATATATTTTGTTCATCTGCTAAAAAAAAAAAAAAAAAAAAAAACAACAACAACAACAAAAAAACCAGTATCAAAAAATTTTGAAGGTACTTCCTTTTTGATGTTGATAAAACCAGGTTTTGTAGCTATATCGAGTATCCGTCTTCCTCTCCTTTACCGTCATGCACTGTACTGCAGTTTAAGTATTAAAAAGCGAATACAGAAAATATGGGAACCGATTTGTGGTTTAATTTTATTTTAAAATTTTACGTAAAAAGTAGAAAGAAATTTGTTTTTACTATCGTTGTTTGTAAGTTTTTCTAAATCTTTGCGAGGTTTTTTTATTTTTATTTTTTTGTTCCTCTAACACGATTTGCCTATTTGGTTTTAAATTTCTGTGCAAATTTTTTTTTTCGCCCTATTTTATTACGGTAACTTTCTCCACTCAACACACGAGTATTCCAACAGAAAAAATGTCGCGACGATGATAAACCTTTAAAGACCTGACAAATGGCTACAGACGTATTTGTGTGTTTAACAAAAGAAAAATAATAAAAAAAATGTTAGCTTTTTTCTTCTGCTCTGTTTTGCTTTGTAAAATATTTAAAAGTTCTTTCTGCCCTCCCTTTTTAAAGCAAAAAAGCTGTTTCTGTACCACATTAATGAAAAAATTGTACCGTTCTTTTTTGAAAAGGAAAACAAAACCAGACCACACCGCCAGAGTACGTTAGCATTCGCTGAAATATTTTTAGTAATTTGGTATAAATATTTATAGTTGTTTGATATAAATATTTATAGTTGTTTGATATAAATATTTATAGTTGTTTGATATAAATATTCATAGTTATTTGATATATTTATGTCGAAGAAAAAAAAAAAAATGGTACTTATTCTAAAATTAAAAAGGTTTTATTTGAATTGAATTAATGCGTAAAAAAGTTTCTGTTTGCATATTTTCTTTTTCAGATCATGTAAAATTCAAATTTTGATGTCTGCTACACGACAATGACGGGGTTCACGACTGGTATGATGTTTGTTATTTTTTATTGTTTCGCGCTGTTGCTATGCAGTTTTATTACTATAGTTTCTTTCGTGGTATAATTAGGAAAAAATTAAATGGCTGACTTTTTCCGATATATTTAACTGTCTTAAAAATACCGTCAGCCGTTGTTGTCTTTATCATTTGCATGTTCAATGAATATACGTAATAATTTTGCTGAATCATCACTATTTAATTTTTTTTAAAAAAGCAATTCTTTTTTTTTTAAAGATAAACAGAAAAACCCTTAAGGATTTATCTCGTAGATCAACTTAAAATCAAAGTAATACTGCAGTTACTTTCATTTGTTGTTTTGCTGCATGAATTAAAGAATCTCAATTGGTGAAGAGTTAAATATTAGAAAGCCAAGTGGAACACAATGAGCTCTACATTGCTGACTAATTTTACGTGTGGCATTTTTGTGTTAGGTTCATGGTGAAACTCTAATCACTGTACCATACAAAACAGCAGCAATAAGAACAAATAGCTATAATATAAGAACAAGCAACAATAAGAACAAGTGGCTATAATACCAATTTTATTTTAGATTGGCGCAAAAAATAACAAATTGTTGCTGTTTTATTATTCGTTTTACTGTAATTTGTTTTTTAGAACAGATGTATGGATTAGGGGGCGTAATTATTGCTTTGGCAGCCTTTCTAATCCTCTGTGCAGCACTATGGTTTTTTCATTGGCGCAAACATCAAGGCAAACGTTTTCGACGGCTTTCTGAAACTGAAACTTCACAACATGTCATTAACACAAAATCACCGAATTTTAAAGTGAACACGCTTGAGTTTACTCTTCCGCAATCGACATTTTCAAGGTCTTTTTTTTGGAGTGACGAAAAGCTTAACGAGTCCAATAAAAACAAAGAGCAATATGGCTCGCTAACAGATGACTTACAAGATTCAGGAGTAATTAAAACTCAAATGGGACAATTTAAGCCCTCTTTATATCATTCCAGTGAAGATAGTGAATGTGAAACCGACAACGATCTACCCCCGGGAAATATTGGCCGTGTATATTTTAATTTAGAATATTTAGCGCAATCAGAAAAACTTGTCGTCACAGTTGACAGAATAAGAAATTTGCTCGGTCGAAATGCAGCAGTGTCACAGTCTTCGTCTTGTGATCCTTTTATTCGTTTATACTTACTACCTGACGAAAAACGGTATTTGCAATCTAAAATGAAACGCAAAACGCGTCATCCTGTTTTTAAGGAGACGTTTATTTTTACAATGTCTTACAATTTGCTTATTGAAAGAACGTTGAGAATAACCGTATTTGACGTGGATCGATTTATGCGTCAAAATATTATTGGTCACGCTTTGTATCCGTTAAGTGATTTGGACGTAACAATGGTTACAGAAGTATCCAGAGATGTTGAAAAGTTTTCTCAGGTAAATAGCTCTTTGAAATAGCTTGTGCTAGATTGCTAAGTTTTTTTCAAAAAAACGGAAATCAGGAAATTTCTCCAAACCTGGTTAACTAAAAACCAGAGCCCAGTTTACATGTTAACAAAAGTAAGCTTTAATTTACATTTTAATAAACTGAATTTATCATTTGTAAATAATCCGAAATTGAAATATGAGTTTTGCTTTCCCAGGTATGCGCCGGTTCTGGAAGATTGCAAATTGGGCTCACGCACTTCCCTGATTTAAACCGTATTAGCGTAAACGTGATACGCGGTTCTCAATTGTTTGAAGAAGTTGGAAGTTCTCCACCAGGTAAAAAACGAAGTTGTTTTTCATGTTACTTTGAATTATTTTGTTGCTATTCTTGCTAAGAAGGTTTTCTTGAAATTTTAGACACCTACGTCAAAATAACGTATCTCGTTCTCAGCAAAGTGCATAAAGTAAAAAAAACGTCAATCTGCAAATCTTCGTTCGAACCATTTTATAATGAAACAATGGAGTTCAAAATAAACTCCAACGAATTGGATGCCGGTTGCTTAAACTTTGAGGTTTTTCAAAGTATGAGCGGAATGAAAAATGATCGTCTTCTCGGTGCCTTTATTATTGGAGGGAGCCTGTGTTCTCGAGGGAAGGAGCTAGAGCATTGGGAAAACATGGCACAAAAATCTCACACAGCATTAAAAGAGTGGCACGACTTAAAAAGTTAACTGACAAAATATATTTATATCTTTAAAACTGACAAAAATTCAATTTTTAATATACCGGACGCGTTAACTAAACACGATTAACTAATTTTAATCATGTTTTTGGGAATTAAAGATGAACACAAAACATATTAAAACATTTGTTTTTATGGTGTAGTTGGCGATTTTTGCCAACAATCAAAAATAACGCAATTATTCTAAAATGTCTATATGAAAATGTTTCATACTGAGTTCTAATCGAATTAACGCTGCGGAAACTAAGGTCCCAAAAAATAACCTTTTACTTCACAAAATAAGGTAGAATTACAAATGCATGGGGATCATTAGTAAATGGGAAAGCCATTTTAAGAAATCGATAGGCGAAAAATTCCTAAAAAAGTAAAATCAAGCTATTCTTTTGTTTTTCAAAAATGAAAATGAAACGTAAAATGCGTCGAGATTCGTGAAATGCGAAAAAGTAAATATGGGTAATCTCTTCCTGGTTTTTACATAACACGAAAGAAGTGAATTTGAACAAGTAAAAAGACATTGACCTTAGTGAAGATCACCTCAGAAATCTATTTTTAGTAACGGTTTGAGTTTTAGGTCATTAATATTGATCGCTAAATATCCAAAATAAAAGAAGTTATTTCAAATTTAATGAAATTCAAAATGTACATTTCTTAAAGGAAAAATCCTTTGAAATGAAGAAAGAATTTAGAAACAAATACGGAACCCACACACAGTCAGTATAAAAAATCTTAAGCCAACTTTAAAATTTTCTTTTTTTTTTCTTATTTTTTTTAGATAAATGAAAACCACAAAAGCGCTTTTTTTTGTTTTTATTAAGCTCTAAATATTTTCTTTAAATTATTTGCAACATTTTAGTAACATTTAGCATTTAAGAAAACATGATTACTATTTAAACTATGGCGTAGTGTTTTCAATTTAATGCAAAAATAAATGTAGTGACCCATTAAAACAATAAATATTAAAGTTTCTTGATTTCCTTTGATTTCTAAAACTACCTGCTATAGAAATCTTTCTGAAAGGTTTTGACTTTCTTTGTACGATTGTGACCCTGTAATTGTTCTAATTCTGGCTGTATGAAAAAAAAAAGTTCTATAAGTTAGTAGCTTCTTTAGGGTGTGCTCACAAAACCACCGTTTTTAGAATTTTAGGACTAAAGCACTAGAAATATAGCAGTTAGAAGCCAAATACGAAAATTGTGCCATATCAAAATAATTTTTGTTGCAGAAGTTTTCGGACTTACTTTGACCTCTCAAACTACGGCGTTTCTTAATCGGTTCTTAAACTTTAATGGCCGGCCTGATCTTGCTTTGAGTACTGAACCTGTTTTATTTAAGCATTTGGTAATAAAATTTATTGTTGATTGCGTTATGAAAACAATTCAAGTACTTTTATGTTCTTTTTATCACTGATGCAGTTTTACGGTTTCGTCCTCAAGTGAAATTTCTAATGCTTGGTGGCATTTTTAAGGATATTCGTCTAAAAATAAACATTTTAAGTGCATAATATTACATTAACTATAAATATTGTGAAATATAATGTGCATAAAATAACACAATTTATGCAAATGATATTTCATAATATTTACAGCTGTTAATTAAAAATTTAATACATCTGGTATACCAGAAGTATTAAATTTGTAGTTTTCCGCCATTTTGATGACAGTGATACCGGTATCACTGTCATCAAAATGGCGGAAAACCAAAACGGAATGTCAAAAGTCAACAGTTTGCCGAGTTTCATTTATTTATTTATTTTGCATCAAATTGGCTCATTGCGTATGTCATTGTAA
Source organism: Hydra viridissima (assembly GCF_058129835.1). Taxonomy (NCBI): domain Eukaryota; kingdom Metazoa; phylum Cnidaria; class Hydrozoa; order Anthoathecata; family Hydridae; genus Hydra; species Hydra viridissima. The sequence goes on along the minus strand of NW_028324307.1, from coordinate 6,055,677 downwards.
TTAAAATATTGATTCACGTTATATTTCCTAACGATTTGTATTTTAAATAAAATATTTTAATGAAGCGAAAGAAAAGTTTCGGGTATAAAAAAAATTGGAAAAAAACTAATATTAGTGTAAATTATAAACTAATATTAATATAAGTGGCCGAAAACATTTTTTATTGGCTGTATATATAATTCAGAGCATGCCAACAGATCATTCGAAATATAATGGATAAAAGCTTTTGTTGCTAGGATGGTTGGGTGTTTATTGGAGGTTTTCCTTTTTATTTTGTCACATTTACACCACTCCACTTAGAAAGTTTAAAAGCAAGTTCTATAAAAGAAAGTGTTTACAAATTATTTTTAGCTAATACTGAAAAAAGATAAAAAAATTTACAGTTATGACCAAAAAAAAAAAAAAAATTTCATAAAGTTCTTGAAGCCCTCATTTCAGAACACTGACGTTCTACAGTTCTTCTTTAGAGTAATTCAAATAATGAAAGGCATACAAAAGCGTAAATGATATGTTTTAAGGATTTTAAACTTGTAGAATGTTCCTGTGGGTTTTTCTTGTAAGATATAAAAATAGAAAATTAAAAATAGAAAGATTTAAAAAAAAAAAAAAAAGACAAAAAAAATTGATGATCTTGAAATATATTTAGAAGCAAATATGATCACACAAAAAAAACTATAAGACATTGTTAATACCATCTAAATTTTTGTGTTTATGGCAGTTATAATTATAATTAGACTCTTATGCATGTCATCAAATGAAGATGCGAATATAAAAATAACACGCTGGTTTAAGAAATTTCATATCATTAAAATTTGTTAAAACTTTTTATGATCTAAAGATATTTTAACTAGAATATATGGAAATAAATTATGTGTTAGAATATTTACCTTTGGATAAATATAAGATTCAGTCGATTCAACTGTTGTAGTTATATAAAGGTAGGTCTATTATTAGGTCTATTAAACTATTATTTAAACATTTCACTCAAAAAAATCATTTAGGTCATTTTTCCGACGATTTTCGCATTCAAACACTTAGTCAATTTTTCCTTTCTGATCATAGTAATATTTGAAAAAAGGTTGTCTCTGTCAAATGCAACTTTAAAAGTTACGGTAAGAAAATCACACAAAAATAAAAAGAAACAAAAACAAAATCTTCGAAAATGAGTCAAGTCAATTAGCTCGCCCGACAATTCTAAGCAGCAAATAATAATTTTTAATTTAAAATTAACGCGTACGCGCCACTTTTTTTTAGACTTAAAAGAAATTTTAAATTTCATGGAATAGCTCAATTAATATTTGATTTGTGTGTGAAAAAGTTGTCAACCAGATAATTCGTCATTCGATACTTAGGGAGGCACAAAAAGTAAAATAAAGTAAAAATTACATATAAATCCATTTTATATTTGTCTATACATTTCCGACTTTCAGGACACATGAGTTGCCCAAGAAGATATCCAAGAAGGGGTACAAACTTTCAGCTAGAACAACATGAGGTTTATGTTGTTGAGAATCCTGTTGTAATAGAAATACCTGACAATAATCAAGTTAACTCAGTTAACAACGATAGTGATATTAATGACAGTGTTAGAAATCAAATGAGTAAGTATAGCTAAACCTATCAATAAAAGTATTAATTTATTTGTAATATTTTTTATTTTTGTTAATCAATTGTTTTAATTCACTCATTGAATGATTTTTTAAAATCTATGTTTATTAATTCTGTATGGTATAAGGTAATGATTTTTCACTTTAACTTTTCATAAATTATTTTTACCATTTTATTATGGTAAAATTTTGTTTTGAATATCTATGCCATTTGTTTGTAAAAATAATACCTGTTTTTCATTTTAAGTTATAAAATATTTCAGAAACAAGTTTATAAGTTCTTAAACAAGTTCAGTAAACATGTTTCTCTATTTACCCACTCACTTTTTGTTGCATATAGATTATAGTTAAAGTTTTTAAAATACACATTTCATTAAAAAACTACCAGTGTTGGAATCCTAACATCTAGTCACCTTTTCATTTAAAAAGCTTACATAAGAGTAACTATAGCTTATTGTTTTAAAGAACTGCTTTTAAGTTTAACAGTTTCAATAGCCACCTATTATTGTTTGGTGCTGTAGTTCAGCCAACTATTATTGTTTAGTGTTGTAGTTCAGAATTTTTAACTCTCTGTAGTGATTAGATTACAATCGAACAAAACTAAAAGTTTAATTTAAATGTTTTTTTCCCCACATTCTTACTAAGATTTTTGTAATTGTTTTATTGTAAAATTCATCTGATGATTATCTCTTTCTGTCCAAAAAAAACACTTTGGCACCTAAAAAGAAAATTGAAAAATCTAACAACACAAGGACAGAAGGAATTATTTTTAATGAACAGACTTAAGAATATTTCTATAAAATGTTGCAATTCAAAAAGAAGATTTAAAAAAAAATCAAAACTGAAAAATATATATTTATCTACAGTTTAGAAATAATCTTTTAAAGGTTCTACAAGTTGTTTGCTTGATTCTATGCCACAGAAAATGCACAGTTCTCTCCATGCCTCTTAATTTAAAAGTAAGTGGCTGGTAAAAGATTAAAGTTGATAATTTTATGTGCAGATAAAACTTTTCTTTAAATACCACCAATGCCAATTGCAACAGTTGTTTCTTGCAACAGTTGTTTATTGCAACAGTTGTTAAAAAAAACTGCAGGTAGTTAAAATATTGCTGCTGTAGCGAAAAATTGGTCACTGAATTGTAGTTATTTTTAACATGCTGTTTGGTACTAAAACAAGATAAAAGCAAAAATCTTTTTTGTTATAGTGATATTTCTTATTTTATTCTTTTAACAATTTCTTATAGAGCTTTAAATCTTATATATGAGAATTGTTAATCAGTAAGATTTGAAAAAGTTTTTTTCTTTATTTCTTTATTTGAAAGTAAAATCACATAGAAAAATAGCAAAAATATTTGTGATACAATTGATGCAAGAAATTTCATGTTAACTAATTATATATATTTTTAGTGTATGTAACATGAAATGAGTAATTAAGTTTGACCCACACTTTTACTATATTACTTTTAGACAGATTTTTTGTTTTTAATTTTTTAGATGATGTTAAATGCACTATTGCATCTCAAACAACACCAGGATTGGCAAAGAATGGCCCACCATTGAAGGAAGTAAAAGATCCTGAAGAAACTAGCGACGAATCTAACAATGAAGTAAGCTTATATATCACATATTATTTTGGTATTTTAAAATTTTTAGGTGTTTTTTTCTTTTTATTTATTAAAAAGTAATTTGAATTGTGTCATTTTCATAATTTCTTTGTATAGATCTCTTTTCTTTTTTTTTTTGCATTTTATTACAAATGCATTTTTTTGATCTCTTTATGCTGATTTTATATGAGTTTCATTAAGGAGCAATCTTGTCCTGTCTGTTTTGAAGAATGGACAAACTCTGGGAAACACCGTCTTTGTTCCCTTAATTGTGGACATTTATTTGGTCGTAGGTAAATTCTCAATTGCAATATTTGTTTATTATTGTTATAATCATCATCAATGCCCATATCATCATCAGTAGCACCATAATCATCATTTCTTTTAAAACTTTCTAACAACTAAAATGCGTTTTTATGCTTTTTATTTTCTGTGAAATTTTTATTGTTGTTTTAAATAGTGTTAATATTTATCAATGTGACAGAATTTCTTGCTAGTTGTATTGAAAGATGGTTGAAGGAGCAAAGAAACAAAAATTGTCCCCAGTGTAAACATCCAGCTAAGATAAAAGACATTCGAAACATATATGCAAAGCATTTGAAAGTTCTTGATACCATAGACAGAGATCAGTAAGAGTTCATTTTTAATGCTTGTGATTGTCCTGAAAATAATTTCTATTTGTGTGAAAATTTTAAAATGGTGATCAATTTTAAAAGCTTGTCATCCAGCTTTACAATTTTATTCAGCAAAAAAAAAAGTTGTTTAGATCTTGTTAAAATTTACAGTCAAATAAATAGATAAAACTTGGAATGACATTTGTTAACTCTTTCTTGAAAACTTATTGATAATCAATTAAGATCAGAGCCTTAGATTGATAAAAGATGTCAAAGCTATGAGAAATTTCTAGGTGTATCAATTTTTTTCTTCAGGGCAAAAAAAGAGCTTTTGGAAGAGCAGTATAAACGGCGTAGAGCAGAAGAAAATGAAGCCAAAGCATTGCTGCAGTGTCAACTCCTAAAAGCTGAGATGGAACGCCTGCGACGAGAAGTTGAGAATCATGCTCCAAGTTGCTCAACAAGTTCTTCTTTGTGCGTACTCTCTACTTATTTCCAATTTGCATTATTATCATTTGACATTTTGTTTGTGAAATATTTGTCAACAACTTTGAATTGCCTCTCTGATTATATATATTTCTTTAAGCAGACGAGTTTCAAATCGATCATCTACTTTCCTGGCAACACCACAAAGTTCCTGTCCATTAAGACAGCCTCTTGCTACAATAAACTCAACTCAGTTACCTCCTTTGTCTTCAAGCAGATCATTTGCTTTTCAAAAATCCCTTCAAGTTTCTACAGTGAATTTTTTTTGTTTTAAGTTTTAAGATATTTAAATGATAAATAAAAACAGTTGTATTTAATAGTTTTTATATTTCATTTATACTGATTACTAAATGAAGCTCTTTACACTATGCCAAGTGTTAGTGGAAGATTCTGTATTTGTTTTGTTTTTCATTAAAGATACCGACTAAATTCATTAATTGGTTTTCAGAAAGAGGCACGTGTAATGGCGTTTGATAAAAGCAATACGATGATAGTGGTATCAAAACCATCTCCTAACCAATTATTTAAAGGCTATGGAGTGTTAAAGGTATAATTTTTTTGATGGGAAGTTTATCTTTAAAAAGAACCGATGTTTTTTGTAAACGATTATATTTTATAGTTTATAGTTTAATAAGTTTTACGCAGGTAAGCTCACTAGATTCACGTTGCAGTGAGTTCATTTCTATCCATCAAAATGTGATTCGCGATGCTAAGTTTAACAATACATGTGATCGTTTACTTCTCACTGCGTCCACAGATAAAACCGTAAAAATATCGAACATGTTGAGTAACAGTGTTGTAGTAAGGTATTTAAATTTTTCTTGTTTTGTATTGCAACTAGTAAACAGTAATCTGTAAAAAACTTTTCAGTTTTCAGAATTCTTTTACAGCTATACGTGTCCTGGACCTGTTTGGGCATGTGCCTGGAACGAAGCGAACACCAATATTATGTATGCCGGAATCCAAACCGGAGAATGTTGTATTTATGACATACGGCAAACTAATGAAATGCTCTTAAGTGTTCGACCTCGTTTTGGTGTATACCCTATTGTATCCCTTGCTTATGTACCTGCTGCGGAGGAGAGACAGGGGATGTGGTTCGTTGGCAAAAGATTATATTACTTTACTAGGCTACAAAAAGTTTAACAAAAAAATAAATAAATCTTTATCTTCCGTTATTTAGTACCGAGGGAGTGCTTGTCGGAACATTGCAAGGTGGCTGGTTTATGCATAAAGACGATGTTCTCAATTACACTGACCGCCAACTACTCTTTCCTGAGGGTGAGGAACTTGAAACTTTTTGGTATTAAATTGATGAAATTAAAGAAAGTCCTTTAAAATAAGGTTAAAAAGCTAAGATTTTTTTAGGGCCATGTTCTGGTTTATATTTCGAGCCAAAAACTCGCCATTGCATGCTATCGCAAAGACCAAGTAAAAAATCGTGCAGAGTTACTCATACGGTATCGTTCTGTCTAACAGTGTACAATTTTAATTAAAAACAAAAATTTCACCATGTTTTTTTGATACGTTCGTTGCCAAGCCAATTTTCGTGTGCGCAGCGTTAAAGAACTTTTTGATGTTGTTTCTTAGATATGCTCGTTGTCCGGTGATGGATCAGAGATCAACCCTATCAGAGCGAACGTCGTTCAACAATGTTACGGTGGCAGTAGTGCTCAGTCGTTGACGCGTTCGTGTATTTTTCCATGTCCAGATGATCCGTCTCGATTGATGATCTGCGCAGGAGATGAGTCTTCGTCTTCGGTATTTTATGTGTTACGATTTACGATTAAAAAATTTATTTTTCGGTTTTTCAAGTTGCTGATTTTCCTTGATTTTATTAAAGGTAATACATATGATATTATTTTATTTATAATAAAGGTCATAGTTTGGGATGGCGGGAAACAAGTACAAACATTGACCGCCAGCGGTGGTACTGTATTTGATATTCTCTCCTTCGAAGCATCTGAGTCGAATTTTCTTGCGTCGCTTACGGAAACAAAACTTTCATTTTATCAATGGCAATGAGTAAAACAAATTTCCTTTAAAAGGAACACCTTTTCAGAGAAGTAAATCCAATATTGTGAATAGAACTACGAAACCAAATTTTGTTATTATAGGACATTTCTAAAATTTAAATTAAAAAAAAAAATCAGCGCTGCTCTTCCTCCCCCTTTTTTTATTTTCTCTAAAATTTTCTTTATGTTTTATTGATTTATTTAAAGCAATTAGATATAAATAACAATTATCTATACATGACAAATATTTATACTGTTAATAGTGTCGTGCTAAAATTTCACTAACAAATATTTAAAATGATAATATAACGTCATTTTTTGATGAAGTTTGTATTAAGTCTACTTACTTTGTCACGATGTCGCAGGTTTTTTACGACAACAATCAGTGTACAGTAAAACTGAAGGTAGGAGATATTGTACAGTGTGCGATGCCTAGGTACAAAGTAATGTACAGTATTTCCTACCGTTCAGGTACTGAGCACTTAACTCAGCTATCAGATGCTAACACCAACAACACCAACAACAGCAATAGGTTTTTAAAGGGTAATTTTTTTATCCGTTTATTCGTATGCTATGATTAAACTGTTAAAACAGATCAAAAATGATTTGCTGTATGATTTTGAGACTTGCTTGTCAAACTTACCATGTTTAAAATTAAAATTCTTAAATATCTAATTACAGGTGATAAGGATGATGAGATATAGTAATAGATGGCAATCCTCGTATAGTAACAAAATAAGTTAATTAACAACATACATAGTGTTTATCTAAGCTTTCTTGTTGTAAGTATGTTGAAAGATTTTAAACCGTAATGATATTTGTAATGCATGGGAAGGTAAGAAACTTTTAATATTTGTGAAGGTAAAAAGCATATCTTTGAGATCAAGAAACTAAAATATGACGGAGGTTTCGTACCCCCCTGACTTACGTCCGTGATAATGGTTATTTGTCAAAAAGCTATTAATAGACATACAACTTTTGGAAGGATTCCAATTAGTTTCGGTATAAAGGATCACACAGCACTGGAACAAGAATGCGAAATATGGTATAAAGACACTTTAAGAAGAATATCTGAATTAGGACTGCTAATTCGAACTTTTTTTTAGGAGTTCGAACTTGAACATGTTCGAACTATTTGTGAAAAAAGTTCGAACGTTTTCGAACTTTTTTAATGTACTAAAACACGCAAAATAAAAGAGTACAAGTTAAAAACAAAAGCGTTTACTTATAAAAACAAAACTGTTTATTATTGAGACCCGCTTCTCATTTTTACTACATTTAACTTGAAAAAATTGTCTATTTTAGAATAAACAACATCACTCAGTATTTTTAAGTGTTTGTTTTAAAAATGTTAATGCATCTAATGCATCGTCCCGTTATGAGCTCCTTATTTTTGTAGCAAATAATCCCAGGCTTGAGAAAGCCCTTTCAGCCTCCACAGATGTCGGAGAATTAGTTTTAAGAGCATTAAAAAGCATTTCTAAATATTTGGGTCTTGATTTGCTGGCTTCAAAAAAGCCATTTCCTTTTTAATGAGGTTAGATCCAAGTTCATCTTTGTCTACTGTCATTTGAAAATCAGATGTTTTAATGAAACATTTAAGCTCTTGAGCTAAAGTCAATTTAATGTTAGTATTTTTCATATCATCAGTTATATCATTGTTATTGGCTTCTCCATCAGCATCAGAGTCTTCCTCGCTAGACTGGAATAATCTTTGAATAAGATTGGTAGCAAAATTTGCTATAGAGTTTCTTTTTATTTTATTCCCAAACTGATCATCTTGATTCAAAACATCTGGGTTTGATAAATATTTCATTGGATGTATTAACTTTATGTTTCTCCTTTCAACAATTCTTTTTTCAAATTGCTGCTTTTCAAGTTGACTAATTGGCGTGTTGGCTTCATCCAATTTTTTCCGGATAAATTGAATTATAATTTCAGAAAACAATAAATCAGCATCACTTTTGGAAAGTGCTTCAACAGCTAGTTTTAGCGGCTTTAGGGCAACACAAAAGTTATTAACTTTATCAAGTTCATTCTTAGAAAGAGGAAAATCGGTGTTTTTGCCAATTAAAACTATTTTTATTTCTTTTTGGACTTCCAAAAACCGTTCTAACATAGCAATTGTGCTGCTCCACCTTGTCCTGGAGTCACAAATCAAAGCTTTCTCTTTTCCAAATGCTTTAACAATATTTGGCTGAAGATCATCATCATTTTTTACAGGTGATCTACGAAACATTTGTACTAAATTTCGAACTTTGGCCACCGGCTCTTGAAATTCAGTTTTCAATGAGGGCACCAAATTTTCAGTAGATATTTGAATTGTTTCAACATAATCAATCAAATTTTCATCTTCTATCTATCACTATCACCATCATAATCTTCATTAACATCTTGAATTAAATCATTAACTTCAATAGTATCACCAACTTCAATCGTTTCATTAACTTCATTGTTATTACCAACTTCAATGGTATCAACAAGTTCATTGTCAAAACTATCGTTTGGTAGTGCAGCACTTTTTTTTAAAAAAAAAGCACATCAATTACGCATAAATGGATAGCATGATTGTAACATATTTGATGTTCTGGTTTAGTGTCATAGCCAATTTTTTTCATCAAACTGGCTCCATATGTAAAAAGGCAACAATATCTTTGTCTAAGTTTATACCAAATGAATTAAGTTTTTTATTAATTAGTTCCATGGCTTTCGATGCTGGCATTGTGCCATGCACCCTTAACATTCCAAGAGATTGAAATCCTCCGTTATAATGAATATTCAAATTCATGTATCTCCTGTTTTGGAGATGAACTGATGTGTACTCGTCAAATGTTAGGCTAAATTTACCATTAGTTAAAATGACTTTTTGTAATAAAGCAATTACTTGTTTCTTGATTGTTTCAAAGTAATTCATCACTAAATCACGAACAGTTTGATGACTTTTGGGCAAATTATATCCTTAAGCTCGAAATGCTGTTCGCAAAACTTGACTATTAGCAATGGTTGTAAAACTTATTCCATCAATAGCAGTTAATCTGTTCAAGATTTCAGGCAAAGTTTTAATACCAGAACTAAAAAAGTTTTCAATTCTTGGTATTTTAGGAACATGACTAATTTCGACAGCCTCAGAGACCAAGGTATTACATTTAATAATGTCAATTTTATGTTTCGTTTTTAAGTGTCTTGTAATAGTGCTTGTTGTTGAGCCAGGAGTTTTCAACTTTACAAATTTTACATTTGGCTTGTTGCAGCTCTTGGGAAAATTCAAAATAATCCCAAACCTCAGATCTTCTGGATGTGCTAACGTCTTTGAAAGTAGCCATGTTTTATTTTTAATTAATATTTTAATTTTCTAGGCATTTCTTCTGAAAGTTCGAACTTTTAAGCGAAAAAAGTTCGAACCTGAACGTTAAAATTTAGGCGTAAAGTTCGAACGTTCAAACTTGAACATGTTTGAGCGAGCAGTCCTAATCTGAATCCATTTAACATAAACATTTGTCAGCATTTACAATTCCATCGTAATGTACAGTAGTATTTTGCTGGTTTAAAACTATTTGCTTCTTGAAGAAAAGGTTTGTAAAAACGCCAATAGTTTTTTGAGGCTTGAGGAGACTTGTAATAAACAGCTATTGGTGCATCTCAGCCAGTTGCTAACGCATGAATTTCAACATCAGTGCTTCAGACTTAATCATTCTCCATTTTTGCATCTCTGATGTATTTCAACACTGGTTTTGAAAAATAAGCTACAAATCCAGTTCTATATTCAAGAGTACCGACTGCAAATTGACGCAGTATAACATAAAAATCTTTACAAAAAGACAATTCCGTTGCCTTTAATATTTTATGAACTTTGAAGGATTAGCCTTTGAAGGATTAGATTAAAGGTAACTGTTTCCTCCGTATATTATTTCATGTATCTTTTCATTCAAAATATCAATTTTTTTTTTAAAGGTATTTTGGAAGAAGGTTGGATTTTTAACAAGCAGCACTTATTAAATCTTGGCTAATCTTCATTTATTACCAGTAGGTATGATTTATTGGCTAACAAGAACTTTTATAGATTCTTAATTTTTGTAGATTCTGAATCGGCGCATTTATCATCAGAGAGCTTTTAAACCAGCTGTTAAGTGATAAACTAAGACTTCATCTCGAATTTTAAAATCCAAATTAGTCAGTTCTAGAATACCTTTTAATAAAAATCAATAAAATAAAAATCATTACAAAAAAGCTTGAATATTCTCATTCCTTTAATGTTAAAAGAACTAAAATAAAATAAATACCTTCTTCGGTATCTAAATTAACTCGTACTTACTGGAACTGTCAACATTTAACTAAAGTTACATGTTGACAGTTCCAGTAAGGCTTTCTGATACGTTATTACAAAACTCTCGATCTAGATCATTAACTAGAATCATTGAGCAGCCGTGGCGACATTTAAGTTCATATAAAAATCTAGCTACCCCTTTTTCATACTTCCTGTAACGACTGATACTAACCTATCTAAATTGCGGCGACCATTAAAAACTTTTCTGATTTCAGTTTTATATTAAAATTTTAGGTATTTCAATCTGGTTCAAGAGATTAATGGAGAGCCCAAGTTGCTTCTCTGTAATTTAAGTTTGAAAAAAAATTTTGTTGTAAGAAAAAAAGGAAATTTTAATTTACTTTATGATGTCACTCAACTTCTTAAGGACCTTTCCCCTTTCCCCCTTCCCCCTACTGCGCAAAATAGTTCGTAAATTAGATAACCTTCATCCGCCACACACAACTATTTATTAGCAATAGTTATAAGGAATTTAAACTAGATATTTGGCAGAAAATCTGCCATTTAATTATTTTTTTAATAGTGCTTTTCTCATTTTTAAAATGATTCAAACTTTTTCATACAATTACTTCAACAACTTAAACATGTTTTTAAATCAGTATATTAACACCAGCTTCTTTAGTAAGCCTGCTACTGTAGTTCCATCAAAGCCAGGAAAACGTGCGAAATTGTCTATGTTTTCTATATACGAACGTTCCTGGAATTACTAGCCTACCTGCTGAATTTATGTTGCTCTTAAGGAACTATTTGGATTGAGTAGCACGTTCACAATTTCCTTCAGCTATCACTTCCTCTACACACGCCCAATGTTTTGGTGTTTTCTGCATGAGCGCTTCAAACAACATGAAAGTTTGGAGATAGTGGAAGTTGGTTTCCTTGGAGTTCTGTTAAAATTCACAAAGTTTGTACGTATTTTTTTGAGAATGTCTTATACAGTCAAGTGGCTTTTTTAAACATAACTTCCTTTTTATATTTTAAGTCTCGGAGAAAGTTGAAATAAATCATCTGGATCTAAACTTTCGGTAGCGATTTTTTTTTCCTACGGATATACATAAATATACAAACTTAAAAAAAGCGAGAGAAATTTTAATCATGCTAGAGTACCGTAAAAGTAGTAGCCAAATGGGTAACATTAAATAGGTGTTTTTTGGTTTCTTTTGTTTTAAAAAAACGTTAGCCTTAACCATGTTTCACTGGCCTTAATAACTCTTCAGCTTTGCACCCAAATGGTTCTTGGTCATAAAATGTTTACTCTAATCTTGGCTACTTTGCGTTGGTTTTGGTTAAAATATACAGAAAAGATGTTTAGCACGTTTTTTTCCTGCTTTAGCGAGATTTTGTAATTTTTCATAAACTTAATTAGTTTAAAAGTTAGAAAGCTAAAAATTATCTTCTTCGCTCTAAATTTTTACTCGAATTAATATTTAACAACTCTTTTTTTAACTTTAGAATTTAAAGAAATTAAAGGCTTACATTGATTGGCTGGTTTTCTTACCTATTGTAACAAACCTACAATTTTTAATTTATTGACTTTCTTACGTTTTTTAGGCGAACTTTTTGTATTTCTACATTATTGCAGTTTTTTTTTAACTATAACAAAATGAGTTTTTTAAATAAGAAAAAATTTACATTTACAAGTATAAAGATGATGTATTTATGCAAACTTGTAAATAAATAATCATATATACTTTTATTAAATTAATCGAAAACACACAAATTAGTTCTTACTTTTACGGAATAAATATACATTTACGGAACACATGCGAAAATTACACAGTTAACGAAAAGCAGATCGACACTTTTAGATATTGATTGATTTATATGTAATTAATGAATAAAATTATTGCTAAAACTTCAGATCTGATTTTATTTGAACACAAGAAATATTTACTATCAACTTGTATGTATAATCTAATTAAGCTGATGCTCTACGACTATATCACTATGTCATCAAAATATCACTATCTCATCAAAATAATCCGACAATCCTTCATCCTCAAAGCTTGAATGATTGTCAAAAAACATAGGTGCATCACTTGGAACATTAAGAAACTCATCTTTAGTAAAACCACATGCTCTAACTGTTCCAAAGTGACTAGATATTTCTTCCCATTTTGCTGCGCCGCACTCGTGATAGAATTCGTTCAACAACCGAAGTGTGCGTTGTCGATGAAAGTGATCAATAACAGCCTCTCCATCATTCGGCCAACTATCATCAAGTTCTGCAATATTATAGAGATACAACGGGCAGTGACTATAATCATTTCTCCAGTTATCGAAGTGATCGTAGACATCTCCATAATCTTTATCAAGATCTTTTTTCCCACAAAAATAACACCACTCCGTTTCACAATTCACACAGGTCATGTGATTGCAAGCATCATCTTTGCGACCAACAATTCCACAGCCTGGGCACTGTATTCCAGTTGAACTCTCTATAATTTTTTCAAATTTCTCTTTAAAAGTTGCAAGCTCCATGCACTTCATATGATACCTAAGTCCTTTGTCCTGATTTTCGACTTGAGGGTTGTCTAGATATTCAATTTCACTAATATCACTGTCTATTTCTGCATCAGAAACTTCTGCATCAGAAATTTCTGTTTTACAGACAAAACATGTGAGTTTTTTGCAGGATTCTCGTCTGCAGAACACAAACATGACGCTCTTTTGGTCTGTTTGACGAATCTCGGCAAAATTACAGAATGGACACTGACATAGAACTTCGTTTGAACCAACAACTTGCTTAGCCCAGACAAGCTCAAACATACACGTATGAAATTGTTGAATTTGATTGGTTGTCATGATCCTTTCAACAATATTTAAGTTTAATTCTACACGACAATCTGGGCATCGTGGAGGAAGATAAATTTGTGGTTCATTGAGCATAATTTGTACAAATTGTGCGGCGCATCCATTAAGACAAAGGTAGTGACCTTGAGGACATGCAATTCCACCGTGATTTTCGCCTATTTCTTCATAGCAACCAGAGCAGTTGGGAGATTCCCTACAACTTGAACCCATACCGTATTGAGTATTTTCTCTAAATATGCAATAAAACTTACTAACATGCAAATAATACTAAAATGTTATTTATATTTAAAAAATCATCAGTGGGGAAGGGCTCAAATTCGCACATGCCACACAGCAGGTTTTGGGGAAGCTGTTAGCCTCCTCCTGTCCAACTTTGTTAATAACTTAGTTTTAAATCTTAGAAAATCCACCAAATGAAAAATATTTTTTTCTTTTTATGACGTAATTGATAACATAAAATGAGGCAGGAAATAGGTTTTATACTTTTTCGCTCGAACAAGTTTTTATTCAAGAATAGGTATATATCTGGACATATACTTGTACCAACATACGCTTACTTTTGTGTAAAAAATAAGTATGTATTAAGGTATAAACATTTGTTATCTAAATTAGTTGGCTAAGCAAAAAGCACGGAAAAATTTCGATGACAACGGCCACATGGTAGTTAAGAAAGAATATTGAGCATTCAAGAAACTGGCTTAATCCATTCCAAGATGCCTAAGATTGACTTTAGTTTACCATAACTTCTTTTAACATTTTCAAAATATGTTCGTTTACACTTTGAGTTTCCAACTCTGATAGGAGCATTAAATATGTTACACGATATTCTATTATCTAGAGAAAAGTCCAAAATGTTTTGAGGGATTGTTACCGCTAAAGGGTTTGATAACTGTGTAGCAATTTTTGCATGTTTACGCTTGTCATTAGATTCGAGTTTTTTTTCATCTTGAAGAAATCAAAAGGTTCTGGAATATTGCTTCTTCTCTTTCCTGTTGACCCATAATTTATTATGATATTTAAAAACCAGCATAAAGTATTTGAACCCATTAATAATAGCTGAATTTTAAGCAGCTTTACTTTCTATATTAAATATCTGCCTTAAATGATAAATATCCGGCCAGTATTAGCAGCTCATTGCATTTACTACAAAACCATCCCCGAAAATTTTCATCATTCTCGTGCAGTGACGGATCCAAGAATTTTCAGGGAAGAAGGGAGTGGCATAACTAAAATTGGGCAACGTAATTTAATATTACCACAAAACAAAAAACAGAGACAAAAAATACTATGAACAGTAACAATATTTATATCATAAATCAAATATTAAAAGTAAAAATTTTACAATGGTAAATCAAGGTACCTTGATTTTGCTCTTGTTAGTGCTTGACATCTTAATTATATATATATATATATATATATATATATATATATATATATATATATATATATATATATATATATATATATATATATATATATATATATATATAGTATTTGTAAGTACTAAACGGATATACTTGTGTAAAATACTTGATATTATTTATTAAGTAAGACGAAAAAGACAATAAGTTAATAAGCATCATTTTCATTTATACTTTGATTGAGGAATCATTATATTATTATTAGTTGTATTAATATTTTGTTGTCAAGCTTTACATAGATTTACACTGCTAGAAGTTAATGATTCTATCGATACACGAACCATAAAAAAACAATACACATCCAAACACTCTAACATAACCGAACAAAATAAACACATTCCCTAAAAACTAACCAAATCCTTCACAATACATATATTTATATAAAACGAAAGTTTAAAATAGAAAGATGTTTCATATTTTTGCCAGGTGTCTACAAATTGGAGAAAAAAAAACAGTTCCTTTTTTGAAATAAAATAAAATGTCCGCCAAATGAAGTGTCAATTTATCTGTGTGAGTTTGAAATATTTTGCTAGAGAATCTGTTTTCTATTTTGAAATTTTTTTTTAATGAGAGAAAACTGTATTTTTCCCCATTGTTTCTTAGCTTATTAGTTTCATAATTTTTTCAGAAGAATTGTGACGTATTTATTGCACAAAAGAGAAAATACTAGAGAAGTAATAGAAAATATTAGAGAAGTAATAGAAAATACTAGAGAAGTAATAGAAAATACTAGAGAAGTAATAGAAAATACTAGAGAAGGCGAAGAGTAAGATGAGTTTTGATCATTTGGAACTTAAAAAACATAATCTTTGAAAATATGATCTTTTAAACACCGGTATTTTCGAGTGAAGATAAGTTTCCAACAACCTTTATAAATTAACTGCATGCAGAAAGTAATCATGTATCTGTTAACTTTCCAAACTACTCTTGAAAAGCTTAAGGCAGATATTTTAATTATGGAGGAATTGCTGAAGCTCTAAAATAAATATTGATTGAATGTTAAAACTCTTAGAAAGATAAAGAAGCTTTAGTTCCTTATTTTAAATTAGAACCTGCAATATGATGAACTTGAAAATTTCTTTAGCTTGAATAAACAAGGTAATCTTTAAGCTGTAACCTCTGATGTTTCAAAAAAAAAAATCACCGATTGTCACCTGCGTCTGCTCAAAACTCTCTTTTGTTCTGGATTGTGTATGACATCTGAACAATTCAGGTCTTTTTAAAAAAATTTAAAGTGTCTACAATTAGATACCAGAAACCAGATGCCACTGTTTACATGACCACAACCTTTTAAACCGTATTAAAAAGCAAATATATAAAAATATTTTCATAAATATATATATTTATGAGAATTAATGGTTAAGTTTCTCTCGAATCTTTTTTTTTTTACTCTGAGGAGATACTTTACTACTAATTCAAAATCTAAGTCATAAAGCTGAATCCTTATTTGCGTTAGTAATAAAAACCTCTTCATTGATAAATTCATTACTTTGTTTTTTATAAGAAAGTAAACTTTGTTATTTGAAACTTTGATATCTGATGTGAAAAACCTACATGTTTGTGTCCCATCTCTCATTTTGGGGATCTGGGGTAAAGTTATCACATGTGGGTTGTTAAAAGCAAAATTAAAACTTGTGATTTATTATGATCGTCATTATAATATATGATTTTATTGTATTTAAACAGTTGGTAATTATTTGTTAAAAATATATCATGTATTCTTTGATAAAGAGAAACTAATTTCAAAAATGCAACTTAAAAAAGTTCCAACTGAGTTTCAAAAGTAAAAATATCGTCTGTAATGTGACCACGAATGATAAAGAAGTCTTTAATCTCACTATTTGCAGCATAACTTTTTTCATGCAGTATGATGTTCGGTTTCGTATTATACTTTTATATCTTTAAAACTTACATACGTAGTTTATATCGACATAAAAACTTTTACAAATGAAAATTTTATCAAAAAAAAAAATTTGCTCAACAATTTATTGGTCATTTATTTTGTATCAAACTATATTATATTATCCTACATTATATTACATTATATATTACATTATATATTACATTATATATTACATTTTATATTACATTATATATTACATTATATATTACATTATATATTACATTATATATTACATTATATATTACATTATATTATATTATATTATATTATATTATATTATATTATATTATATTATATTATATTATATTATATTATATTATATTATATTATATTATACTTTATTATATTATATATCATATTATACTATATTGGAATATACTATATTATGCTATATTATACCACGTTTTGCAATACTGTATTGAGAAATTTGGACCAATGCAAAATAAATATTTTAAAACTCGTATTTTTTAGGATAATGATACGTGCATGTCTTGTAAAGATTTATGATATGTAAAGTTTTGTTACATGTTTATGTTGGTTAATCGAGAAAAACCTCTAAACAATTGAACCCGTCATTTCGAAAAGGGCACAAGTCACACTTTTTTCGAATTTCACTTTTTTGAGCCATTTTATTTATTTTTTTATTTTTTTTAATAAATAAAGTTCACAAAAACTCTCTATGTTTTTTATTTATCTACTCCTATATTTAGTTTTATAAGCACCGTAGACTTTTTTTGATAAGAAACATATTTTTTGTTGATCCTGAAAAGTTTTAATTAACGGACTTGTGTTCTTTTCGAAATGACGAGTTCAATTGTTATGAAAATAAATGTTAATTTTTTCAAAAAAAAAAAAAAAATCATTTCGTTATTTATGAAATGATAGTAAGATGATTTTTAAAATTTTTGTAAAGAAAGTATACATAGATGCGTAAATATCTTAGAATAGCAAATGAGGGCCATCATTAAAAACAAAATAAAGAGGCTCACAAAACTGATAAATACTCATATCATTTTGAAAACGATTTCAGGTACAAAAATAAGATAAGCGCGTCATAAATATAAAAGAAATATTTAAAGGAGTTACCATGTAAATATTGAGCCATATTGTTACCATATAAATATTTGAGTTACCATATAAATATTACAGTAAATTGAGCACAAAATCGAAACCTAATACTTCTTCTATTATCTACAATCTTTTAATATAAAGCAACTTTATCATATACTGCAATATACAATAAGCAATAACAAGTTTGGCCATGATAATTGGTAAATAATATAGTATCGATAGATAGAATAAAGTTGATAGATAAAGTAACAAACGACGTGCAAACTGATTTAAGCTTACGACGGTAAAAAAAGAATTTTAGAAGGCAATAAAAATAGAACAAAGTGCAGATTATTTCTTTTGTAATCGATTTAGAAGCTTAATACAAACGATGATATCAACGAAACTAAATTCTCAAACCAATCTCTTTGATTTCCGCAAAGTAAAGATTTAAATGGCACATGTTCAGAAAAAATGTTTATTAGGAATAATATTTAGAAAATAAATTTAATTAACATTTATTTTGAGTATTATTAAAATATTTACTAACTTATTTGAAAACCATGTTTGAGTAAATAATCAAAATTTTTCTCAATCCAGATTAGGTCAAGTTTAAGGCTTTTGGTTTAACTTGGTTCAGATTCGTATTACTGTACCTTTGGTAAACACTTAAATCAAAATCCCATCCGCATGAATTTAAAAAGCACAACAATTTATAATATTGTTTCAATTGACCCTAGCAATTCTTTTTATTGAATTATGAAGTGTTTTGCACTCAACTCACTAATATTCATCGTATGGGTCGACTTACCCATAAGAATTCAAATAAGTAAAATATTTCTTTTGTTGTTTTTTTTTTGTGCATCTTTACAATACCCAAAACTTTTTCTTTATAAATATTTTTCTTTATAAATATTTTTTTTTATAAATATTTTTCTTTATAAATATTTTTATTTATAAATATTTTTCTTTATAAATATTTTTATTTATAAATATTTTTCTTTATAAATATTTTTATTTATAAATATCTTTCTTTATAAATATTTTTCTTTATAAATATTTTTATTTATAAATATTTTTCTTTATAAATATTTTTATTTATAAATATTTTTCTTTATAAATATTTTTATTTATAAATATTTTTATTTATAAATATTTTTCTTTATAAATATTTTTCTTTATAAATATTTTTATTTATAAATATTTTTATTTATAAATATTTTTATTTATAAATATTTTTATTTATAAATATTTTTATTTATAAATATTTTTATTTATAAATTTTGGAAATTTAGCCGAATGCCAGCATGATGAATTGAGTTTTTTGTTTGGCAAATAAAATAAAAAATCTAGATAATGAGATTGTAAAAAAATTGGCGCCATTTTTTGAATTACAATTTTTAAACCAAGAAAATCAGGGCTATTAAACTTGATTTATCAAGGATGGTTTTAACATATATATTAATATTAATTGTCTAGTTAATACTGTTTTTCCATTTTAAATAAAATCTATTTTATTTAAGATCAAAGTAATATATTTATTAGTTTAAGCTAAAAATTTTGTAAAATATCTTTTTTTTTGAAAGAACAATAGACGGTGTGAATAAAAACGTGCAATTGCTTTTGCTATGTGTTTTCGGAGCAATTACTCCACTTTACGTAAAGTAATTGCTCCAAAATCACATAGCAAAAGCAATTGCTCATTTTTATTCACATCGCCTAATATTTGGTTATCTAATATGACGTCAACTAATTATTAAATTCCTATTGTTTTGATTAATTCCGAAAAATTTCAATAGACGGCCTTTATTCTTAAACATTTAGTTATAATTGATTTAATTTACGTGAATTATCAGAAGTTGACCGTAAAATTGCGTCTATAAAACATAAATAATATAATTAGGGCTAGAGTATGTTAGGTCAGTTAAAAAGTACTCAGAAGAAAATAACCGATGAAGTGCGCCACATTTCTAAATACAAAAGGTTTAGTAAAAATAATCACTTTTACTGTTAATGGCTTTTTTTCGTCATTCCTACAAGGTATGAATAGCTCTCTTCCAAAAACAGTCTGTTCTTAGAGCTGAGAAATCCGTCATTCAGTTATTTCAGTTTATGATTACTATGAAATTAGCTGTTCTTCATGAAGTCGCCCAAGGCAATGAATAAATGGAAGTTCGCAGGAGAAGTGTCTGGTAAATATGGAGGGTGACCTAGAACTACCCATTCTTCTTTACCAGTGTCTGTCGTTTCTTCTTCACCACGTGTAGTCTGGCGTTGTCTTAGAGCAAAAGGTCTTACTTCAATTCGACGGTGATTGATGAAGGCGTAAAGATGATTACTATAAATTTCTTCAGCAATTTTTTGCCTGCTTCTCATCACCTCATGATGAGCCATTCTGAATATTTATTTCCAACAATAACGGACGTTTTTTTTAATTAATGGACGAAATTTTTTGCAAACAAAGTTGTTTACAAAAAAATTATCATTAATTTTCTTATAATATTAGATATAATTTTACATACTTTATGAGGATTAATACAATGTGTTGCATTACTTTTAATGCAACGAACTATTTTATGGCTTTTTGTTTTTAAAAGAATGCTTTTCTCGCAACGGCTTTTTGTATTAGAAAGAGGGCTAAAGCATGCGAGCTTTGTAATTGATTTTGTTATTGTATATATATATTACTTACTTCTTGATCAAGAGCTATCTTTTACTTATACTTAACTGCTTATTGCAAAAGGTAGTTAAACACAATGTATGAATAATATAACAACAGAAAATAATTATTCTTAACGTAATGCAAATGTAATTTAATATAAAACGCTGTACATTATATTAGTATGTATATTGTACAATACAGTATAATCTTTAAAATTTTAATATAATTTTATATATTTAGCAATATATATATATATATATATATATATATATATATATATATATATATATATATATATATATATATATAAACTTATCTATTTGTTAACTTTTTTTTGTATAGCTAAGCTTTTTGTAATAATGTTGTGTTTACACAAGATAATTTATAAAAAAGTGAATAAAAAAAAAAAACAACAGATTATTCTTACAGCTCGAGCATTTCCTAATATTTTTGAATATGTTTTCATGGTTATCCATGTTATAAGATTAAATCGTAAAAATTGGCCTGCTGTTTTTAGCATTTTAAACAATAGCCTCGCCGTGTATTTTAATAGGCTGTGGTTCAAGCTTGCCCTGAAACAGGGTAAGTTTGTTCATTTTATTTTCGCTGTCGCGGGATGACTAAGTTTTATAACTATCAGTAAGGATTAACAGGTTACTAAGATTTTATTACCCTTCAAAAATTTTTAATTTTAAGATCAATATTCTAGGAACTAAGTAAGGTTTTTTGAATTGGTTTGGAACTAGTACCAGTCTCTTTAACGTTTGGCTTAGAATTAGAAGAACTAACCCAGAAGGTGCTCGTAAGCAATGAATCTGTTAAAAGAGATATCAGAGTATATTTTTTTCATCCATCAACTGACTCAATTACGTACTCTTCCGGTATCGAACTGGAGAAGTAAGAAATAGCGAACATGGTCGTCAAGTTTCATTTTCGACTAACGCAAAATGTTGCGTAACTCTCTCATTACATTCAGATACTGTTACGGAAACAGTTACTTTGGATGCATTTAAAAGACCGATTATTTCGAGATTGTGATTAAAACGTAAAAGAATTGCTAAATTCTTTGCAATTTTAAAAATTATATGTATGTATATTGGCGCATTTTATCATGTGAAACTTCTTTTCATAATATCTTTAAACTTAACTCCTCATGCTTGACAATAATAATAAAAATAATAATAATAATGATAATAATAATAATAACATTAATGATAATAATAATAATAATAATAATAATAATAATAATAATAATAATAATAATAATAATAATAATAATAATAACAATAATAATAAAATGATAATAGTAAATAATAATTGCAGCAGTAACTATAAATAAAAATTAAAATTTTTCTACACATAAAGCAAGTATATACATATACTACATTTAAATACGAAGTTTTTCAGTTTCTTTAAGTGCTTTTTGAAGTAATTACCACTTCATAATAGTCTGTGCATTAGACATTTTCAATTTAATTATTTTGTGAAAGATTAATTTATGGATTAATATTATGGATTAACATTATGGATAGACCAAGCTAAATGAGTTTGTTAGCTTGCAGCATCTCGCGAAGCTTGTGATAAAACTGAACTTGGTCTTTAGGTTCCATGAAAAGGACTTGCTTTAAAAGTTTGCTGGGATTGTAAGCGCTTAAAAAAAAAAAAAAGAAAAAAAAAAGTAAGTAAGTAAACCAGAAATTACAGAACAAAAGAAAAGAGTTAAAAGATTTTAGTGTACCTGACAACACTTGCAATGTACACATTAACAAAACATCCCATCAAAAATTGACAATCGAACCTATCCATAATACCACCATGACCAGGTATAGTGTCAGAAAAATCCTGGAAAAAAAAAATTTTAATTCCAAAAGAAAAGAAACTTGATACAAAATTATACTTGACCGTTTTTTAAACATTTTTTTACACAAAAGTAGATAAAACATTTTCAAAACTAAATGAAAAAACATTTAACAATTTTGGTTTTATTTTTATCCTAAAAAAAATTATATGTAAAAACAAATGTGCACAAACGCAGATGAGTGAGTAACAATATTGCGAGAGGTTTGTTTTATGTATTGGCAAAATAATCCAAGTGTTAAGAGGACACTGTGTGACATAAACCATCAGATTCAATTTTGCTATACAATACACTAAATTTTCACACCTTTATTTTAAAAGCCCTTTTAAATCCACTGGCAAAAAATCCGCCAAAAGGTGCTATAAGGGAACTGAAAGTTGCTAGCACCATTCCATGGTACATCATTGGATACATCCAAATTTCAGTATTATTTGATGCCAGGTGTATGCCAAGCTATAGCAATAAATATTATTAATACTTCATTAAACAAAACAAATAAAAATCTAAACATTAAAATCAAAACACAACATTTTGTGATGAGTATGAATACATTTCTTTTTTTATGTTTGTACAACAGCAATAACAATACTAAATTTTTAAGTAACCTGGTAATTAAGTAGCTTAGTAATAAGAAATTATGTTGATAAATTAAAGTTTGTGATTACTTTAATTTTGCTGCAAGGTTTTAATGGATGAAAGAAAACTATTTTATCAAGAGAGGATATCGTTCATCAACTTTTTAAAACTGCTACTTACAACAGCTAGAATATTTGAGAGCCCATCTTGAAAACTAGCAGGCATTGAATTAAAAACATGAAGAACAGATGGATGAAGTGTAAACTGATGTGAAAGCTGGAACATTGGAGATGCAGAGCAATCCATTGTGGCTGTCAAAGAATTGGATTCAAACTAAAAAATGATTAACGAAATTTACAATACAATATAAAAGCCTATAAATTAAAATTAAAATCAAAAATTGAAAATTTATCACCTGTGGGGGACAGTAAAAATGCTGATAGTTGCACATCAGCTCGCATATCTGAATACCAAAGTATAATAAAACAAGTCATCGAACAGTAGATAATTGCAGGATTTTAGTTATAAACTATATTTTTTGTAAATAACAAAAAAAGAATAAATCTTTGTTTAGTGTTATTACCGCCTGCCCAAAAATAACAGTTGAAAACCATCCACCAATAAAACCTTCCCATGTCTTTTTTGGAGATAGCTGTTAAAGTAAAAATATTTACTTTGCATATTTGGTTTAAATTGCTCAATTGATAAGATTTGCAAGTAATTAATCAGACAGGTAAAAATAGAACATCCAAAACTCCTTTATCTCAAGCATTACAAAATTAACTTACCTTGATCAACTGTGTTCTGCCAAAAAAAAACCCTAAAAAAATGTGTAGAGGAAAAAACTAATTCTTTTTTTTTTTTTACATCAGTAAATGAAATACACAGCTTCAGAAAACTGAAAATTTTTCTTGTAACCATGGTCATCATTTTCAAGAAAATTAAAAATTAACTAACCAAAGACATATGCCATTATGTCATTGCAGATGACAAGTGAAACAGGGAGTAAGAACCTGTACATAAACAAAGTTTACTTTTAAAAAACTTTTTGCACAAAATGATGTTGAACAGTATTTCCTCATATACTTTTTTTTAAAAAAATTGTAAATAAATTAAAGGCATACCTTGAAATATATTGTAATAGATTTAAAAAAGAACAGATCAAAAACATTTTATAGTAAAATAATTATCAATTTTAACGAGTTAAAACGTTCTGCAGCCAATTATTGATTTTGCAAAACTGATTAATCAGAAACTACAGATTAAAAAATACTTGGCATAAAACTAAAGACTTACCAAATAAGCCCAGCCATTAGATTCTGTGTGATAAGATGACCAGGAGTAAGAACAATGAGTAATGTTAATTGATACCAGCCAAACTACAAGCCAAAAACAACAAAGATTGTAAAACATATTTTGAAAACTTATACATATGCACCACACAAGTTTTAATGGTCACATTTTAAAAAATGGGTAGCCCCATTTAAAAAAAAAAAGTAAGGAGTACTTACCAAAGCAAACTGAACCTTGTAATAATTTTTCCTCAAACTCAAAACAAACAACATAATGCCTGAAAAAAAAGTCAAGAATAACAAAACAAAACAAAAATAACAAGAGAAGTGGAAACCATCTAAACAGTGCATAATTAAAGAGAGTTAAAAGATCAGTTTTGTTGAGGTTTTTAAAATTTGGTATTCAAAGTAAAAAAAATATATAAACATCAGATTTTAAATTGTTACATTAATTGTTTACAAATTTTCATTAGCTTAAACACATTCTTTTTAAGTTTAAAGTTTGCTGACTCACCAGTAGTGTATAGCAGAAAAGATATCAGCCTATGATGTTGAAGCAGAAACATGAACAACTCCTATAAAAAAAAAAGAAGTTTTTTGAGAATTTTGATACTCTTGTATGTAACTTTTGTTATTATTACTGTGTCGATTGTGATTATTAGTATGACTAAGTCAATTGTGATTATCATTAAAAAAACAAAAAAAAAAAAAACACTATTTAGAAAAACTTGCTCTTTTCTGCATAAATTCTGCAAAGTATTCAGTGATCAGTTGACCATAGAAGAAATAATTTGTTGAACCCAAAAAATACCTAAAAGAGTGTTTGGCAAGTAACAGCAAGGTCAAGGAACACTAAGAAAATGTTAAATAGTTTAATAATGATATATGAGTGAAACAAAACAATTGAAAGGATTTATCAAAAAAGTTAAACGTGCACATTTATGGCAACACAATGTGGTTTATCTAGTGCTTTCTTCAAGTTGGTGCTTAACATTTTATGGTGTTTTCAAAACATTTTAAGTAAGATTTTTTAGCTGATTATACAACTTTACCTGAATTTACTTTTTTACAGGAGCCAGTAAAAAATTTTGCTTTTCAAATATTATAATCGATTTAGAAAAACTTATGGTTGTTTAGTAATAAAATAAAACACAAAAAGCTACTCAATATAAAAATAACTAATTTTTACATACCAATAATTAGACAACTTAATTAAGTTCAAGTTTGTTTAATTGAGAAACCATTGAGTTACTAAATACTTTTTAAAGCCTAAAGAAACTATTGTGCCATTTATGAGTTTCACTGCTCAAAATTTGATTCAATTTATAAAACTTTTTCTTGTTGACTTTGGGCAAGCTTGTTGTTTTATTTCATATACATAATAAAACGAAATAAAAAGCTCTCTTACCAGCTAAGAGTTCTGAACCAAGGTAGATTATACTTTTTAAAGTGCAAATTTCCAACAGATATAATTTCATGATAGCATTTGACTTGCAGTGATATAACCTGAAGCAAATTTCATTCATAAACATATAATTTTAATGTCCGCTATGAGAACTAAATTTACGGAGGAAAGCACAACTCATCATTATGATTAATATTCATTACTTTTATTATCTTTCTTCTTCAATATTAACTGATAATACACAATTATTTAGAATAGCATAGATTTTCACCCATACAACAATATACAATTTAGAACAAACATTCAATTATCTATTTTACTTACAAGTAATATAATGGCAGGAGGACCGCAAATAATTATTAAGTAAAATCCACTTATCATCACAACTGAGAAAAAACTGCGCACCCACCAATTTTTCCATCTAAACATAAATTCCAACGCACTTATAACAATACATTTTGCTAACTACTTAAATTGTTTTTCAAAATATTTTGATTTCATTTGGATTTTTAAAGAATCTTTGAAGTAAAATAAAAAGGAAATTTAATATTGAGTTTGTTTCCAGCTACTTTTAGAAACTTAAGGCTAATATCACCATTAAATATTTGAAGAGTGTGCTGCACAACTATTCAATGTAACTATTAAAAGGTTATATTTATTTAAAATTTTAATGGATTTAGAGAAGTATTTTGTGCAAGATATCATTCCATGCAAAATGGACTGAAATTTTAGTTATTTAAGCTTTTTATTAAAGGATTAACTTCAAAGTGATTCTTTGACAAAAGAATCATATTGAAGGTTAATTTGAGAAATAGATTAAATAACCATAATCAATTTCATTTATTTAGATAAATTCGTTAGACTTTGTTTCATTTATGTTCATTTATGTTCATTTGTTTCAATTATGTTCATTTATTTAAATAAATTCATTAGATTTGGTTGTCAAAAATATTAAATTAAAAGAGCAAAAAATTAAAAAAGACATTAATTTGATTTTGACTGATTTACTTTACAAATATTGAATCTAAATATGCATAAAGGTAAATATCAGTAACCATTAATCATAATTTCTTTGAAAATAAAATTAATGTTAGATAAGATTACTTTGCATTAGTATCTTGATTAATTTTCTTTAGTTCTTGTGATGACGACTTTTTTAATCCAGAGACATTCTAAAAGAAAAAAGCTATTTAAATTATTTAATTGGTTCAAGATTTTTATATATAAAAAATAATATAAGGGAGAAACTAATAGTAGCTAATTAGTTGCTGTAACAGCAACTAATTCAATTTACAGTGACTGTAAATAATCCAAACAAAAGACAAAAAAAATAGAAAATAAAAATTTTAAATAGCCTTTTCTGCTTTATCTTTTAGGCTTTAATGAATTATAAACCTTATTATTTGTCTCTGGGTTTGTACTAGCTGTACGACTTTTCTGTGTTGATTCTTCATTTGACATATTTAGCTATATATCAATAGATCTAGTTAAGTATTCTGAAGCTTTTTTATATGATTTTTAAAAGTCTTTTTTAACCTCCATAACTTTTTATGGCTAAATAATAAAAATAAAACATTCAGTTAGAATCAAAACACTTTCAAAACTCATATATCTTTAAAGAGTACTTTTTTAAAAACAGCTAGCAAATATTGAAAATAAAAAGGACTTGCAATTTATAAATTAGTTCTAGGTACACTTTTCACACTCCTGTATTTATAACTTAACAGTGAAAGGAATGTGACTTTTATGTTAATTAATTAACTCTGCCAATTAACAAGTGTTTTTAATGAATGTAGCAAGTTTTTAGAGTATCTGATATTTGTACTGTCAGTATAACTCTAATGATCAAAGTGAAAGAATATATTTACATTCATGCATAAGTATAAAATCCAAATATTTCATAGAAAGTGCACACAGAAAAACAAAAGGATTCAAAAATAATCAAAATCTTGATGAAAAAAAAAAACATTAACAAACTCGAAAAAAATCTTGAAAAACAAACATATTTACAAGACTTTATAGTGAGACCAAAAAGCTTATAAATAAAACATACAAGAAGTAATACTATATTAAGTTGAAAGAAAAAAATAAATAATAGAAAAGGCATAGAAACTCATAACATCTCAATTCTATTGGCTGTCATAGCCCATAAATTGAATTCATTGGATAATACATTAAACATTTTTAGATCCATTAGAACACAACAAAACCTTTTCAACCGACATATATTATAGGATATTTGATTCATCACTTGCATTCAGTCTTTTATATAACTAGATATTATTTTGCTTTTTAATGGAGAACCAAAAATGAATTTAAGAATAGAAAATGCACAATGTGTATTTAAATATCTTCCAAGGAAATTTATGTTATGATATCACTACGAAATAAAACTCCAACTGAGATAAAGTTGTAAACATGTTGAATCCTTTTGACAAATGCACTATTTAATGCGGCTGTTTAGCATGGGGGTATATCTGAAGGCTTTGTTTATTGCATGCTGCGCTAAACATTCCAGAAATAATAAAATTTAAATTTTTGTAAAGTGTAAAAGTTTTTTTGAATTGTATCTTAGCTATTGTTTTAAGTTTAAAGTAATATTATTTACAATCTCTTTAACATTAAAATCATGCCAGTTATTTTACCAAATTTATACAGATAATGAAATATTTATGCACCGCACATTTGTTACTTGCTTGTAGGGAACTCCACCCGCACCTCCCCAGTAAACATTTTACGTCCGAGGAAGCCTAAAGAAGAACAAATTTGGTCCGGGCTTTCGCGACCTAATTAGACTTCCACGAAGGTCCAAAATAGTAGAATTTCGTCTTGATATCTAATTCGGCCAAATGGCTAAAATCAAGTGTAGCGAGCTGGCTAGGCCGGCGTGCTTGTATTAAACTGATACTTTTCTTTTTTTTCCGCCCGTTCCTCAAAGGGGAGGCAAACTCAGGGTCGACGTGCTTCTGGGTCTTCCCTGGAGAGGTTCGGGTAAGTCTGCAAGGCATCGGCTGGAGGACTATAAACACAATTCTCTATCTCTCTCTAATTCGGTCGTCTATTGACGTTCAAATAAAAATTTTTGGACTTTTTTTTTAACACGCTTGCGCGAACTATTAACTGCTATTGTTTTTTTGTAATTGAGTTTAACTGCGTGCTAGCCAATGATATCTATAACTAAATATCCACTCGTGCTTCCGCAGTAAAGCGAATTTTTTGCCAACTAGGTTTGCCAGCCAGAAATGACGTAATGATAAAAACAAAGCAAAACAAAAATGAATTATTGTCAGTGTAAATAAAGCGGTTGACCGGCTTTAAAAACTTTCTTCACTTTTTCTTACGGAATTTTTTTCAACAGCTTTTTTTTTTCTTTCGATTACACAGATTAAATGTGTTGGTGGTTCAACGCCACGTAGAATAAGTTAAAAATGTCTTAACATAATGACACAACCTTTGCAAAGCTGTTTTAGTAAAGATGGGATAAAGGGAAAACGGGAAATTGTAGTCACAACGTTATACAAATGTCTAAAAAGTAAGTTAGTTTACATTCTAAATTATGTTGTAAGGTTTCTACTAAGTGTTGCTATGAAGAACAAAAAAGGATAGTAAAATTTAAGTATGTATTAAATATAAATATCTAAGTAAAAAAACAGTTCTACATTTTGCTTGTTTTAGAAAAAGATGCTTTTGACATCGAGATACTTGTTGGCGACTTGTTAAAAAACGACCAATCCCTAAATTGCAAAAATAAGAAATTAAATGATATAAATTTTTTTTTTTTTTTTTCTGTATTATCCAATCTGTATTTAAACTAGTAAATATATTTTTAACTTCAAAAAAGTAATTTTTCCTTGATTTTAGTGTCATTAACACCTGAATACAACGACGTCGTAATTCGTCCTAAAAGTGTCAAAAAACGACGCCCGTGGGCTTCTAATATGGATGGACGAAAGGTGTTTCATTCAGACGTCCACTGGACATCAATTGGATGTCCTAAATAGTCAACCTTGGTCCAATTAGGACGTCCAAATGCTTACTGGGTCATCATGTCCTGCTAGACAAGCCTTTTTTATATATATGAATTTAAAGACATGCCAACAGAAACCGACAAGGGAAAGGGTTTGTATACATCACTGCAAATGTTCGCACCGGAAAATCAGCACGCTGTTTAAGCTCATATTCTGAAACACCCGGTCAAACTTAAAGGCCAAACTATTTAAAGGAGCATTTAAGAAGAACGAACACTATTTTTAATTTGGTAATGAGAGTAGGATTTGAGGAGAACTCATGCTAGAGCCTGTAAAACCTAAAGTATTTAATAGGATGAAAAGAGGCTGGATCTAAACTGTAGCAGTACCAAGAAAATCCGATAAACATTGGACATCCTTAGATTTCCGGTGGACGAACAAAACTCGTCCAATCATCCAAATTCGGACCAGCTTTGTTCGTCCACCGGATATCTAAGGACGTCCAATGTTTATTGGGAACGATTACTTTCCGTCAGTTTAAATGCATTCACTTAAAAACTAAAAACGCATCGGTTTTTTCCTGACTTTATTTGTAGGTCTAGTTTGAATGTAAAAACCGATGAAAACGTTTTTGCATTTACTCGATATGATGAAACTTTCGTTGCGCTTTCTCGATACGATGAAAAATATGTGCGCGCTTACTCCGTACGATGAAAATATTCGTGTGCTTACTCGATCGGTTAACATTAACAACCATACATTTAAAAAAAAATCCCCGTTTAAGATTTTTAGAACTTTCAGAAAAGTACTTCCTACATAACTATTCAAAAAGTTTAAAACTCGAAAGAAAACATTTCCAGTAAGATTCTGATTTTCAGGACCAGAATAAGCAAAAGCTAAATTGTTACAGCTTTTTAAATTTTAAGTTCTTGATTCATGAAGTTCTTCACAGCAAACAAAACATTTTTTTGCATATATCCGTACATAGTTTGATATAATGAGGCTGGAAGGCATTCAAGATAGTAAGGGCGACTAGCGATAATAATGATAAACATAGTGATAACAAAAAAAAAAAAAAAAAAAGAAAATAACATAAACTGTGCAAGGTAACTTTAAAGATATGTTAAATAAAGCTAGAACAGCACCTAAAAAAGCCTGCTGATGAAAAACGCCACATATTTAGTAATCGATTTGTTTTTTAAACGTTGGTGCAAATAACGAAGGGTATCCTTACATTCAAACTTGAACGCGTAGCTGGAGCATATACCAGTATTAGCCTTCTTAAACTTTTTTGAGTCTTTTGACGACTGGCACCTAATTATTCAGTTTAAGAGAATTTCTGAAAACGGTTTTAACGCACTGCTGCTTATATAATTTAAACCTTTCAACTTTGGTGTTTCATTCTGAGTTTACATGCAGCATCAACTGTTATCAACTGCCGTTACCTGCATGCAGACTCAATTATTGTTTGAGCCACAAAAAACAAATTATTTTATTTGAAAAAACTGTTTTCTTGATATTATTGATAAAACTGATTTTTGATAATAAAAAACATATTTATCCCAAACTAAAGAGTAAAATATCTATCACAAATTAAAAAGTAACATATATATTACAAATTAAAATAAACTCCGTTAAAAAAATATCCAACAACTTTATGAAAAGCTTTGAATAACTGCAAAAGTTTGACCTACTTTGTTTAGTGCCAGCCGTAGTATGTGAAGAATAAACTATGGGAAAGTTGAGGCTGTTCAAATAAAAAGCAATCGTTTTTATTTAGATAAAAGCAATCTATCTCGCCTGGAAAAAAAAACCCTACTATCATAAACAATTAATTTAGGCAACTACAAAATTATTTAATGAAACTAAGTTTACTCGCTTTTTACGTTACCACATTAAGGCACAACAAGTTTAAGCTCTTGGGCCCTTTTAAAACAATAATTCCCTCTCTGTTCACTTAAAAAAGCGGGTTATGCCTCTGTATGAACATGATTACTTCTTTTAACAATTTCAGATCAAGTGAATATACTGACCCAGTAAAAATTGACTAACATTTTCAGAAAGTCTAACAGCTTTGCATTAAAAAAATACCGTCCAAACGTATCAAACTCTACGCTTTCTGACATGTTCAAACAAAATTGTTCTTGTTTAATGAAGACTCCTCATAAAGCAAGATCATTCTCAATATTACTGTTTTATTTGAATTATAAAAATAAGGAATGCGTTGACTTTAATTTTTTTCTTAATATAGAATCAATGATAATCTGTTCAAGTTTGTTAACGTATAAAAAGTTCAAATTTTCCTTAGTTTCAGTTAGTGGTCATTGTTCTGTTTTACCAAGAATTAGTTGCAGGAGTTATTTCTATTTGGAGCGGGTTGTACTTAACAGAGAGCTGAACGCCGAAGTCCAATTTAACTTCTTGTCAAAAAAACTTGCCGACAATATAACTTAATACAATAAAATGGCTCCAGCAGCAGAGTTAGAAATAAAACCGTTACTTGATAAAAATTCAACCAAAGAAAATACTGACAAAAAAGATAAAGATGATGCCAAAGAAAAAGAAAAAGAAGAATCAGAAATGGTAATTTTAACCACCTAAAGTGTTTTTAAAAAATACTCCTTTTTCTCAGTGACTAATAATTCTTATATCAAATAAAATCTATACATTTTTATCTGTAATAGACAATTTGCCTGATTTTTTAAAGCGTTAAGTTAGCTCATTTTATTACATCAATTTTATCTGTAATACAAGCCTAAAGATTGAAAAGTCTTAAGTAAATATAGTGAAATAATGAATATGAAAATACCTTCCAAATAATGATTAATAGAAATCAGGATGCTTTTGTCC
The DNA here is from genome assembly GCF_058129835.1 of Hydra viridissima. NCBI lineage: Eukaryota > Metazoa > Cnidaria > Hydrozoa > Anthoathecata > Hydridae > Hydra > Hydra viridissima. The sequence goes on along the minus strand of NW_028324307.1, from coordinate 6,023,229 downwards.
AGTGGTGTAAATTTTAGGGCATTAGTAATATATCTGTATGTATGTATGTATGTATGTATGTATGTATGTATGTATGTATGTATGTATGTATGTATGTATGTATGTATGTATGTATGTATGTATGTATGTATGTATGTATGTATGTAATATGATAAAATTTAATATAATATGGTTTAAAAAAGAATAAGCTAAGATTTCAAATCACTTTAAAAACAATATTCATAGCTCCAATTAGTGAATATATAGCTATCATAGAATTTTGTCCCATTATTTCAAAAATAACAACTGTTAACAGTTAAACTTTGAATTTTGTCCCATTATTTCAAAAATAACAACTGTTAACAGTTAAACTTTGATTTGAGTACACTTAACACCAGGGCTCTTGGTAAGACTCATTCTAAAAAACATACCTATGGCTTGCTCTTTTTCCTTTTTGTTTGTGTCTATATTGTTCCTAGACTTTTCTACACTGTATTGATTCATACATTTTTCTACCAGTTCTAGCATATCATAGGTTAGAAATTTCTTTAAAAATGTATTGGGATTGAATTTCATATTTTTCAAGAAGCTCTAGATTTCTACACCTGAAAACTGAGTCTAGTTATTTAAACTGGACTTTTTTCCACTCATACACTTTTTTTTCTTACTCTTAGCAGAAGCACCAGATGTAGGTAGGACTGGCTCTTATTATTCTCATCAGAAGAAAAATTCAGTTCTTGAAGTCCTATTTTCTTAGGGTCTGGTTCATAACCTTCATTATCTGTAGAATTATTATCCAAATAACTATCTCTATTATCAATTACTTCTAAAATGTATAGCACTTATTGTGCATCGAATTTCTTTTGGGGTGGAACTGACATTCTTCTGCAGAGAATAAATAAATGAGATATAAAAAAACATAAATCATTAACAAACTTAAATATTTATGTAGATTCAAAGAGTAAAATCAGAATCATTTAAATGTCATTTTATGAGCATTTGATTATTTTATTCAGTGCTTTTTTATAATAAGAGAAATAGTTGTTGACAACAATGTCAGTTTACATATCATTTGTTCCTTAAGCCCAGTAGATCACCCAACACCCAACAATTTTAAAAGTGTTATAAATACATAAAAAGATATCAAATCCATATAAAATGTTATACAACTTTATTAAAATGCATCATTTAGATACATATTAACAAGTTATATAAAATATTATGTGTCTTACCTTGTATAAAGCAGCTACTATAGTCAAATCTGTTGTAAATTGACAATTCAACCATGCGTGCAAGTGGCCATAGGCAAAATGGGTTTTTACTCAGTAATTAAAATGAAACAATGAAAAGTATTTGTGCGCTTACTCCATACGATGAAAATTCTTTGTTATTGTTAATTCCTCTGAGTCCCACAGATGGAACACTGGACTTTAAAACTTAAAAAAGAAAGTTTAGATATCAAGTAGACTTTTCTTAAACAGATTTTTTTGTGATGGGTCATGGGTGACCCAGTGGACATCAGGGGCTTAAAATAACAAATTTTTTAATTGTTTTTAAAACTGTTAAATATTATGTATTTTAAATGTGCCACCTTTAATATAAACATGTTTTAATATTGTAGAAGACAAAGTTTACTTCTTCTACAATCTTAAAGGTACCATATTTAAAGGTAGCATAATTAGACTTTTTTAATTTCTTCTAGAGTGAAGAAGACAAGCATCTATTGGAAGAACTCAATATGTTGGTCGAACGGCTTACAGTAATAATGTTTTAAAATTGTATAAAATGCAAAAAAAAAAAAAAAAGAAAAAAAAAGAAAAAGTTTTAATTTGTTTAATTTTAATTAAAATTATTTTAATTAAAAAAAAAAGCAAGCTTTGTTTAAGTGAAAATTTTTTAAGTTTTGGACTAATGAATTTACTAATGACATAATTATTTACTAATGACATGTTTCATGCACCAAACTAAGTTTCTTTAAAATACAGTTTATCAGCTATATTATATTATTTCATTATGAAAGGATATCTCTTTTTTATTATTATACAATTACATCACAAAAATGCTACTGCACAGTTTTAATCTTAAAACAGACTGTTAACTAAAGTAATCTAAAAGTTTATTAAAGGATATCCTCTCTAGGGACTTTTAATAGCCTAATTGTATTATATATATCTTTATGTTGAAGTGAATCATTTTAATTTATTGTATATTTCAGGAGTCCAATTCAGCTTTATACAAACCTGCCCTGGAAAGTTTACGCACTTTAATTCGAGCCAGCACAAGTTCAATGACATCAGTTCCTAAACCTCTAAAGTATCTACGTAGACATTTTGAAACATTAAAAGGACTCCATAGCTCTTGGTTAGAAGGAGAAAATAAGGTACATGGTTGTCATCTGCATGCATTTTAATCAAATTTTTTAAATAAATTTTATAATTGTAAAGTTTGTGCAATGATGCTGATAATTTTTAAAACTAAAGTTAACTTAATTTTCCAGTGCTTTAACAACTTATTGCTGGTGGTCATAGTTTATATCATACAATACAAATTAATGATAAACAAATTAAATATAAAAAATTGTTTTTAATTTGTTAAAACACAAATCAAGAATACTATAATCATATTTCTAATTGATGACCTAGCTTTAAAACTGATATTTTCTCTTATTAAGCTTTCTTTGGGGGAATTAAAAGTAAATACTAAAACAAGTTAGTGAAACTGCAAACCATATACTGGAATGCATCCATAAAAAAAATAAATCAAAGCATCTTATGTTTATTATGGGTTATCAAGGTCGTAGTGGTTTGATTTTACACCATATGTTAATTAGAATTAAAATTTGAAGGAATATATATTTTTCTTTTTATCTTGATTTGGTTTCATAAAAGTTTTCGAAGATGAATATAATTTAGACAATCAAAAGTTTCTTTATTTTTTTTTTATTAATCAAAAGATGTTTTATTAATCCTAAAGTCTTGACTATGTTTATAAATATTTGTTAAATATCTGATTATGTTATAAATATTTGTTGGGTGTTATTTTAAACATTTCTGGCTGATATTATATCTGTTCTTGGAATGACCAGAACTGACAACAGAGACTGTTTGAAGTATCGATTTTTGGGATCAACAGAACCCCTTGAATCATGGGGTCATGAATATGTTAGGTAGTGATAGGAGATAAAATTTCGTTAAACATTTCATTGAATAATTGCTGTAATTTTTTCTTTAATTGTATAGAAGCGTTGATAAGTTTTTTTGCAAAATGTTGTTCTAATTAAAGTAATCTTTTTTCAGGCATCTTGCTGAGGAAATTAAAATTGAATTTTCACAACGAGAAGAAGGAAATAAAAGCGATTTGCTAAAATTAGCTGATGATATTATTCCATATGATATGAAGCACAATGCTGAAATAGATGCTTGTGACCTTGCAATGGAAATAGAGCAGCTTGAACTGTTGAAAAAACATATTGATAAGACAACATTCCAAAGAGTTTGTCTTTATTTAATAAGGTTTGTTTACAATTTTTATTCAAATTTTGTCATTTTTTAAATATTTAAATTTTTCTGTTACTCTTCATAATCTTACAATCTTTACATTTATGCATTTGAAGTTCTGATAATTTGATAAAGCTCTCAAATTTAAAACAATTTTATATTATAAGCTGTAAATGTATAGTAGTTTTAAGTAGAGTAGCTATTATAAAAAAGTTTTTTTAAGACATGATTTTATATATGATTGATGTCAAAGATAAGTTATCAGTTTGAATGTTTTATGCAAATTATGATAAGGATACTGTTATTTTTTCAAATGTTATTTTAGTTGCGTTAAGTATGTTCCAGAACCAGAAGATACACAACTTTTAAAATGTGCACTAGAGCTCTATTTGCAGTTTGAACAATACCCTGATGCACTTAACATTGCTATTCAGTTGAATGACCTTGACATGGTTAAAGATATTCTAAAGTTGTGCACAGGAGAGTAAGTTTCATTTTAAATCTGAAATGCAAAAAAAAAAAAAGTGCTCTAATTTTTTTTTAATAGTTTTACTTAAGCTAAAGCTCTTGTAAGCTCCTTAAAGGCCCCTAATGATTACATTTGATTAATGATTGATGCCAATTTTAAAAATAAGTAAACTGTTTATTTTTGTTCTCATGTGAAATTGGGATGAGAAATGCGGTAATTAAAAAATATTTAAAAATCAGATTTACAATTACCAAAATTATCTACAGGAAAGAGATGACTTTTACTTCTTAATTTAAACTCAAAGTTGTCACAAAGGTTCTAAGGATTAATAATTCTACATGCTACATCCATAAAGTATAAACTAAATAAAAAGATTTTAATGAGATTAAATAAAACAAATGCAATTATTACAAACCCTTAAACCTTTTTTAAGCTAAAAAATGGGAAACTGCAAAAGCTGATTGGCAACAGTAGTGCACTTATCTGGTAATTGAAAACACTATTGCTGTTGTTTAGCCAATTCCATTTTTGGCTTACAAAATGATGTGTTTTTTTTGGCGAGTATGTTGTATTTTTGTTGTATGTACATATTTAGACACATGAATTTTCATAAAAAAATTTATAGGGCTTGCATTTGCATTTGAATGGATTAAGATTTCAAAAAAAATTCTTTTAATAAAATTTATTATTACTGATTATACTAATATTTAAAAAAAAAATTATTTCATAAAAAAGTCCGAAAAAAAAAAACAAAACAGAAAGACACAATTTATAACATTCAAAAGTAGCAAATTAAAGTAGACACTACATGTATTTAAAAAGTGGCCTTCTGTAGCATTGTAATATGCTCTTATGCATTAAGACAACATAGGTTTGACCAGTTTCATGCAAAATTTGTGTGGGATGTCCAATCAAGTTTTCTCCAGCTTCTCTCGAAGGTCCTTAACTGATGTGATATGGATAGCTATCATTTTTATGTTCATCCATGGTTGAATTTTTTGGGTTTACATTAGGTGATCTTCTACACTATGTTATGGCTGTTACATTGTTCTCAGTAAAGCAGTGAGAAATCAATTATGCCTTTTGAGCAGTTACTTCATTTTTTTGAAATTTCTTGGTTTAGCTATATTCATTGTGCTGTGATGGGAAATACATCACCAGATTCCAGCAGATCTCCCATCTTTCTAGATCCTTGGTACATAAAACTTTGTTAGATACTTCTCATCTTTCAGCTGTTCAATTTCTGTTTTACATTTAAACACTTCAGAGTTTGACTAGTCACTGAATATAAATTTTGACCAGCCTTCTACAGACCAATGCAATCTAACTTTACAGCACTTGCACTACAGCTTTGTGATCTATCTCGTACTGAAACAAGTGGTTTTCTAAGTTCTTTATATATTAATATTTTTTGTTTCTATAACTCTTTTCTTGTTTTCTTAGTGCATACACTAACATCTACAGCATCTAGTAATTTCTTGTTAATCAACTTGGCTAAAGTACCATTACTCAGCCTAAGATTAACACACTAGATTATTAATATAGTTGATGATCTGTTAGTTTAACTTCTGTGCTGTGCCAGATCTTGACAATCACTCTGTTAGATGTTATTTGGTTTTAGTAAACCAGCAATATGCCACTTTACTTTTATGTATGCATGTATGTATGTATGTATGTATGTATGGATGTATGTATGTATGTATGTATGTATGTATGTATGTATGTATGTATGTATGTATGTATGTATGTATGTATGTAATGTATGTATGTATGTATGTTACATAAATCAACAAAAATGTTCCGTAGAAGCAAAAAGTTAAAAGAAGAAATTATTTTTAGTGAGCATAAGTTGCTTATACAGAAGCAGCTTGCCTACATTCTTGGTCGCTTACAAATCTTTATAGATTTAGATGAGGATATGGAAAATGGTGATGATCTTTCAGTCATTATCTCTAATTCCCATCTTAATAATAGTTTTCTTGCTCTTGCTCGTGAGGTATCTTGTTTTATATGCTATTTTAGTTTTGCTTTTGTATTAAAAGATTGTTCAGTTTTAAAAATTTTTATCAGAATTTTAGTTTGAAAAGGAAACCAATAATTTCTAATAAAAAAAAAATATTTTGAATTTATCTTCAGCTTGATATTATGGAGCCAAAAGTTCCTGAGGATATTTACAAAAGTCATCTTGATAATCGTAAGTTTGGATGAGGAATAGGTTTTCAATTTTTGCGTACTAAATTAAAAATTTTAAAACATGTAGCAATAACTCAAGTTTACTATTTTATAGTTATCTTTCTTTTTTAGGTCCATTTTCTACATCTTCTGTTAGCTTAGACAGTGCTAGACAAAATTTAGCCTCCTCTTTTGTTAATGGTTTTGTTAACACAGCATTTGGAAAAGATAAACTTCTCACTGAAGATGGAAATAAATGGCTTTATAAAAATAAAGAGCATGGTTGTTCATTTTTTTCATTTGTTAACTTTTATTTCAAAACTTTTAGTTTGTTATATTGTTTTGTTACATGTGGTTTTGTGTCAATTTTAATGTTGCGATGTTAAAAATTTTTTCATATTTTTTTTCTTTTTTTTCTAGGAATGATGAGCACAGCTGCGTCTCTTGGTATGCTGTTATTATGGGATGTAGATGGTGGTTTATCACAGATAGACAAATATTTATATTCAAATGAAGATTTTATCAAGGTATTACCTTTAAAGGGGTTCCAATGTTTTTTTTTATACCTAATTCTATAAAGATTTGCATTAACTGGATAATTTACTTGGGTAAGTTACCCCTGTAAATTTCATTTAGGCAAAATCCAATTTTATAAAGAAAACTTTACCACTGGAACTTAAACCACTGAATACTTGGGTAATTTTTTAAAGAAAAATTTACCACAGAATACTTGGGTAATTTTTCCCACCAACTGCAAAAGTAAACAAAGTTATGCAGACAAGTTTTTCAAAACTGATGATAAATTCGTGTCTGTTTTAAAACTTTTGAGAGTTAAGTCTTTTTTACAAGGTCAAGATTTCTTTGAACAACTATCAAGATTTTTCTGAACAACTATCAAGATTATTCTCAACTTTGTCCAAATCTAATTTGTTTTTATTTCTCTGATGCCTAGACGCATCTTTAGGTTACAGGCATGAAATGGCAAAAAATTTTAAAATGTAAAATTTTTAAAAAATATTAATTGATTAAAAAATCTTTAGAAATATTAAATAGTTTAAAATTTATCTGACTCCTTAGGTAAATTTTTTCAGATAAATATTTTGGCATTAGGATAGTAAAAAAGTTTTATTGAATGGGGTTTTACCTGAAAACAACAATTTATGTCCTGGCTTTTATAGAATTGGGCATTAGAGGTGTTGACTATGAGATCCTTTGATGAAAAGTTTCTTAAGTTGAATATTATGCAAACAAAATTCTCACCCACATTGTAAATATAATAAGACAAAGTAAATAAAAATTGGTTGTTTAAAACTCCTGTCTCCATGTTTAAGAAACATTGCGTAGACAAATTTGCTTTCATGTTCATGGAGGCTGTCATCTTCAAGATGTCATTAATTGAAAATTTTGAAAGAAGTAGAAAGTAAGGGCTATGTGATACTGGCTCTGGTGCAGATATGCACCTGTTTGTTTGTCTGCACTTTTTTTTTTTTTTTTTTTTTTTTTTTTTTTTTTTTGTTAAACCTATTATCAGACTGTCAAAAATAACAGTTCCCCAAGTGGTCTCTTGAATGCTGTTGAACCATTACTGTTGTTGTTGTCTTTGTTTTTAAGGTGATTATTATTACTAGTTTATCTTTTTATCTTTAGCTGAAAAGAAAAATCAATATACTCAAGTTATCATTTATTAACTATCATAATAATATATAATCTATTTCAATAAAAATCAATACAGATAATGCTTTTCTTAGGGATGCAATATTATTTACCTGCTTATTATAATTTCATATGAATATTATTCTTTCAAACATTTATGCTAGGTTTAACAAAGTTCCTCTAGATGTTTGTTAGATAGAATAAAACATATCCATTATCAGACAGGGCATTCTATGTAAATCTTACAATAGAGATTAACAGTATTAAGGTTACTTCCCTTATTTTACATAATTAAATGCTATCTTAAACATTAGTTTTTCCTTTTTTTTTTGTTTTAGGCAGGGGCTTTATTGGCTTGTGGGATTGTTAACACTGGTGTTCGCAATGAATGTGATCCTGCACTTGCTTTGCTTAGTGACTATGTTGAACATAAAAATGGTGTGATGCAAATAGGTGCAATTCTGGGACTTGGACTTGCATACGCAGCTTCTAATCGAGAAGATGTGCTCTCCTTAATCTTACCTGTCATTTCTGATTCAAAAAAGTCTATGGAGGTATTAATTATTTTAGAAAATATCAATATATCAATAAAAATATCAATTGATAATTTGGATTAATTAAAATACTTAAATCAAGTTTGAGTTAAAAATTAAGTCTTTTTTCTTCAATGAACATTTAATCTCTTCACTAGTATTAGTTTAGCTTTTAAAAAAAACGTTTAGGCTTCAACTTTTATCATTCTAGGTGGTTGGAGTTGCAGCATTGGCTTGTGGTTTGATTTCAATTGGATCTTGTAATGGTGAAGTATCTTCAGTTATTTTACAAACCATGATGGAGCGTTCTGCCACTCAGTTGAAAGACCATTATGCAAGATTTTTGGCACTTGGACTTGGATTAACTTACCTAGGTGTGTCTACAAATTCTCAATTTTGAAGAAGTGATTTTACAGCAACCCACTAACACATCCTTTAAATCAAAGAGATCAATGCTAAACTATATATTTTAAACTGAGATCAATGATTTGTGTCATAGTATGACAAAACTTACTAATTTATAGCACAAAATAATTCTATGTGAAACTCTATACATTTCATAAAAGAGCGACAAAATTGAAATATTAGTTTTTAAAGTAATAGGCTTAAATTGCACCATAGGGGAGACCGGGGCTAGTTGGCTACAGTTTTAGTTTTTGAGCTCTCTGCATTTCTGGGTGAACTTTTTTGAGGATATCAAATTGCACTTCAAAAGAATATCAATTTGGCAAACATGTTCAAGTGTCAAACATAAAAAAAAAGTAATAATTGGTGGCCCAAAAAAAATAAATAAATATGGGCCAACTTACCCCGGCCCGGGGTAAGTTGCCTATACTCTCAGGGTAAGTTGGCACACCATATAAAAAGAGACAAGTTTAGCAACATTAAGCATCTATTTCAAACGCATCTTTTTTATGAAAACTCTTGATATTTTTTATCCAACAATATTTTTTGCCAATGACTTTTATTGCCCTTAAGTTGATTGAATAGACTTTTCTTCTATAAAAATAGTATCAACAGCATTTTTTGTAACATTTTTAGAATTTAAAGGCTTGTCTACTTTTCTTTTATAATTTCTCATGTCTGTAGATCTGGCTAGCCCCGCGATTATTGTGCCAACTAACCACAAAAGCTTTTTGCTCACAAAATGGCTTATAAATCCCTAAAAATGCTATATATTGAGAAACACAAAATGTGACTGGTTAAAGTGAACCATACAACACTTACATCTATTTGAGTTTACTTGTAGCTAATGTTATTGCTTTTTAAAGTTGAAAAAGTAATTTTGTTACAAAAGTTACAAAATTAGTAAAAAACGCAAAAATCGCTATAACTTCTATGCGCATGTGCTTGTAGCCCTGATACTACACTGAAAGATGAATTAGTTAAGTAGGAAGAATTCCATGTGAATTTTGGAAATTTCTGGTGGAAAATTGCAAAGTTAACCGCAGTTTGTCAACTTACCCCTGTAGCCAACTAGCTCCGGTCTCCCCTACTTGCAAAAATTTTGCCATGAAAACTAAATAAGTTTGGATTTCAAATATCCTCGCATTAATCAGATAAAATTACTAGGATTCACCTGTTTACATAATCCAGAATAAAAGTATCTCAAAAATTTGGTTCATTAAAATTCCTAATTCTTGATTTACAATACTTGTTCTGAAGATTTTTTTGAATTTTGCAGTACGCAAGCACTCAAAAATTTTCTGTCTCTTTTGGATTGTGTATCCTCTGTATATTGATTCAATAATTCGAATAATGTTATTGGTTTTAAAGATCTTGGATTGTTTTTTTATTGAAGGTAAACAAGAAGCAGTTGAAGCAACAATTGAAACATTAAAAGTTGTGGAAGGCCCTCTCAGTCAATGGTCTTGTGTTATGGTAGACATTTGTGCTTATGCTGGTAGGAGTAATTCCATATTTTTCTTTTTGTTTAGAAGTTGTAGAAGTATAAGTTGCTATTGAAATTTTTTAAAATGATTTGCAATTTCTTTTCAGGTACGGGTAATGTCTTAAAGATTCAAAATCTGCTTCATATTTGTTCGGAGCACTACGAAACAGATAAGGAAGAAGAAAAAAAAGATGAAAAGTCCGATCCATTAAAAAAAGCAGAAAAAAAGAGTGATAAAGATCTAAAAGACAGTGAAAAGAAAGAAGAAGCAGTAACCAGAGATGGAGCACATCAAGGAATCGCAGTACTAGGCATTGCTGCCATAGCCATGGGTGAAGATATTGGTATTGAAATGGCAATGCGGGCATTTAATCATTTGGTTAGTTCTAGGTTTGCTCTCTCATTAAGCTTGGATTTAATCATTTGGTTAGTTCTAGGTTTGCTCTCTCAGTAAGCTTGAATTTAGCGTAACTTAGACATTCATTACATAAGGTTAAACATTCATTATGTTGCTTGTTAAATGGTAGTTAATCTT